>NW_028318148.1:2500-302500 GCF_062004578.1 Staurois parvus | reverse complement strand
CAACTGACATCCTGTCAACTGCTGAAACAAAATCAAGTTGGCCTGAATGCTTCTCAGCCATTCAGGAAAAGCCTTGTATTTTTGTCAGTGAATATCAGGCTTCTAATTGACTGAGATGGAGATTATGGAGTCACCTGCCTGCCTCTCCACCTTTGCCAATCAGGGAAAGCCTTGTATTCATTGACAAAAGTAGAAGGCATTTCCTGAATGGCAGAGAAGCATTCAGGCAGACTTGATTTTGTTCTGGCAGCAAAAGGGAAGCTCCCCATACTGGTGCATAACACCGCACTGCAATACTGTATGTAGCTGATGATATTACATTATAATACAACATACACAGTGGTCCCCTTTAAAAAAAATAATTGCTGCAACCTGTATTTCTACTGTGCCTCTGAGAAAGCCACTCTGCTGCTGCCGCCACGTGATTTGCAAGATGACTGTCTGCAGGCTGTTTCACCCATATCTTAATGGATATGAAGATAGCCTGTGTCCTGGGATGTACAATAAAGACATTCACTTTTTCCATTATTTAAGCCCTTTACAGTGTAAAATGCCTTAGACTTGGTGGGCAGTGTTATCTGATCAAGGTCCAATAAAGGATTTTTGATGTGTGATTGCTTTGTGGTAACCATGTAAATGATTGGATATTGGGAAGAGAGAAAGTTCTTTGGCTAGAGCCAGCAAGCAGAGCTGTGAAAGTTTGGAGCACATATAAAAAAATTTTGGTTCCCTTCTAAATGAAATATTTTAGAACATAAGATGCATCTGTGAGTCTATCATATTGATGGTTAAAAGGTATATTCTGCAATTTGTTTTTTCAGCATTCCACTGGCTGCAGGGCTATTTGATCGTGAGTTGTATCTTCTGGGAATCAAGAGGCGGATTTCACGAGAGCTACAGAAACGGCAGGTGATAAAGAACCAGAAAAGTAGTGCAGTCTGTGCAATCTCCTGACTAGAGAGCTATGGAGTCTGGTGAGCAGATGGACATAAGTATTTTACTTGCCTGTCGTGGCTGACCTCAGGAGTCAGGATGCCTCAAAGTGTGCCTACAATGTAGGAAGCCATTACAGTGGCTGAGGGTTCAGAATCAACCAATCATTTTAATAGGAGCATGTGGATGTCATTACCATTTTGTGAGGTGAACCAGTGTGCAACATATCAGTTTGTTAGGAACGCCTCTCTCCATTCAGCATTGTTATTTGTACCTCGCAAACTAAAAATCGATCCATCTTAGAAGGAAGCTGCCTGCACTGCATGCAGAGGACAGGAATGCCAGTTCATGGGAAGTAGTAATTGTTTGGTAATCTGATGACACAGAAGCCTGTTATGTTAAACTAGGTTTTATTTTTTTTTTTTTACCATTGAAAGAAACGCATGTGAAAAGGGACCATTTTACATAAAGTGGCTTACAGTAACCTCACCAAACAGCAATGTTGCAATACTAACTTTATCTTGCAAAGGGGGCTCTAGATGTTAATCAAGTGAGCTCCCAGCATGCATCTTTCCTTGGCCTTCCTGTGTTATACTGAAATGTAATATATGTAAATATTTATTTATCTTTTAATTGGCCATGAAATAAAGTCATTCCTCATCTTCTGTGCTGTATGCCATTAAAGAAATCTGCTAAGAATTGTGAAAATCATGGATTTCCCTCTACATTCCCTAGAGACCCTTGTCATCACTGAGATCTGTAACAAAACTGAGCTGCTTCCCTATTCATAAGAACATGGTCTGTCCATTCACAAGAGACCAGTGGCATCACTGAACTACAGTACATATTCATAAGAATGCAACCTGTCTATGCACTAGACATCAGTGAAATAACAGACACTTCATGTTCATGAGAACACAGACTATTCACTCACCTTAAAGGATAAGTTCACCTTCTTTGAAAAAAATAAAATACATAAATGCACATATTTTTGCAGGAAAACATGTGCATTTATTATTTTTTCCCTAAGGAGCCTGGAAAGCATTGCCCCTGTGATCAGTGGTGCAATGCCAGACTCCTGTAGAAAAGCCCTGCAACTTTCAGCCTGTACCTTCATACAGGCTGACTGTATACAAGCTGCAGGGCTTGTGAATGAAAGATGAGGCTGCTCATCAGTAACCCTGCAGTCCATTCAGAACTACAAGCAGCTGACGGTACTTGTAATTTAAGTCATTTACAGGAAACTGAATGAACGCAGCGTGTGGCCAGAGCCCTGCATGGCTGCGTTATTTTCAAATCGTGACAGTGGGTGCTGGGAGAAGAACCCAGCTCGTTCTCACTGGGAGAAGGCTGAAGCTGCTGGAACATGTTACAGGTTCTACCCTAAATTATGAGTGGAACAAAAGGTGAACTTATCCTTTAAACAAGTAACATCATCAAGACACTTTCTATATATGATAACATGACCAGAGACATCACAGAGATGCTTCACATTCATGAGAATGAAGTCTATTTACTTCCTAAAAGACCAATGACATTAACAGTTCATCTTCATGTAAAATTTGACTATCCACCCAAAATGACTGTTTATCTACTAAACACTGGGGTTCTAATGTTATGAAGAGGCTCCACCATCTGTACCACTACATGACAGTTTTAAAACAATGACTGTCAGTAAAGGAAAAGTTCATTATAAAATTACAATGGCATACGGTTATGAGTATGGCTAGAAGCATGTCTGTCTATACTGGAACTGGTGTGATCGCTATACAGAGAGCACTTCTGATTTCCCCAGTGAACTCAAAGAAAAGCAATTTTGGAGTTTATGCAGCCAACTCTTATTAGGCCTGTTGCACACGGGAGTAAAAAATGCTGACCTGTAAAGAGATGTATTGCTGTCTATGGGTCATCACACACAGCTGCGTAAAGATCAATAATACAGCGTTGAGTACAGAGCAGTAAAACAAAAATAGAAAATGTTTACATTTGAGTGCCATAATTTAATCGTGTTCATTTGTTTAGGCCCCTTTCACACGAGCGTCATCATTTACTGAAGTTTACTCAGGAACTTGTGATACCTGTGTGCAAGTGGTCAAAAACTGTATGTAAAGAGCTCATGTTGAGTATAGGTGTGTATAAGTGTACACACAAGTAAAATGCTTCTCTATTGCCAGTATTGTGGCCCCTTGCACACAGATGTCACAAGTTCCTGAGTAAACAAAACGACACTGTGTGCACAGGGCCTAACTGTTCATGCTTTTATTAATGTTTGCAGCTATAGTGAAAACATTGTAGCAACTCTTCCATTACAGAAGTACCAGCTGCGTCCTGACTGTCATGAAAGAATTGGGGGATGAGGAGAGTCATACAGAGCAGTAAAACCCACTGATGGTTTATCCCCCTCCCCCACTCTATTCAAGGCTAAAATTAATGTATTTCCAAAATATCCAAATAATACAGGTTCACTGCAAGGCAGCCCGCCAAACTGTAAGGATTGACCAATACTGGTTGCTAAGGGTGGATAGAGGTAGATGTTTGCATATACATCTATGCACAATCTACTGAACCTGGTTGTACTCAGCGGGAAGACCTCAGCAATGCTCTGACACAGAACCATATATTTGTTATGAGAGGCATTGCCACCTTTGAGTGCTAGGCTCACAGGTATTGGAGTGAGACTTGGTGATGTCACTACTGTGACAGCATAAACGATCAGCTGCTGAGCAGCCATTGGCAATACTAGTGACTAGTTCTTTTCCCGCAGCCTTTTTCGGACACAGATTGCAGAGTTCAGGTCCTCTTTACAACAATAATAATGACCCAAAAGTTGCTTTTGACCTAGACCCACTTATACCTAAAAGAAGCCTGCACTGGAGTGGCCTGCTGCAGATGACCTCCCCCCCTGCACTGTTGTATCTGAAGGACAGTTATCACCATTCACATTGACCAATATCTCTCATCTTCCATCATGTCCATTTAAGATTTGTAGTCTTTAAAACAGAACATCAGGAAAACCATTAAATACCCAGCAGATATGCATACAGTTTGACCTAACAGACATTTTATGATACATTCACACATGAAATAGCAGGGTTAATGTCCTTACTTTTCTCTGTAGTGTCAAGACTGGACAAGAAAGCCAATACTTCTACCAGCATGTTCCCTACGAGTTCTCACGCCTGCTTTATGGGGCATTACAGGATACTACTTTGAAGAAAGATTTAATCCAGCCTTTCTCAACCTTTTTAAGACAGAAGAACCTTTAAATTAACTTTCTGGTCTCAGGGAACCCCCCTGATAAAAATTACTATATCCACAACTTATGATAGATTAGTATGATGGTCAGTTGGAAGAATGCTGCTTACACTTGTGGACATTGGGACAGGTGTTTTCCATTTATTTCAATAGGGAGGCGGGTTTTTGGTACTTTTTTAAAAAATGCATCAGACCTGCAACAGATGTGTGAAGAGCGCCATAGAAATGCACATTCACACAATTTTCTTCCGTTTTTTTTTCTTGTAAATGCAAAAGCGGAAGAAAAATGGATCAGTGTGAAAGCAGCTTTAGTGTTTAGATGTACTATAATGAATACATACCTGGATTAGAGGATAGACTTTTATAGTTCCCTATAGCTTTAGCTCATAGAACACTTGCTGTGCCTGCTTTCATCTTGTCATTTAAAGTGCTAAAGTCATCTAAAGGTTTTTTTTTTCTTAACCTCAATGCATTCTCTGCATTGAAGTAAAAACCTTACAACACTATTCCCCCAGCCCCCTAACACTTACCAGAGACCTCTAACAATCCACCTCTGTCCCCAGATGCAAGTCTTCTCTCCCCTCTCCTTGGCTATGCTGAGAGCAGCAGGAGCCATTGGATCCTGCTGCTGTCAGTTCAATCCTGTAAAGAGAGAGGGGGGAGAGACAGATGCGCTGTGAGGCAGCACAAACAGAAAAAGAGGAGCTGACAGTTTCAGCAGGGGACCCCAGAAGAGGAAATAAGTATCTACCCTGTGCATTGCCATTGCACAGAGCAGGTATGTATAAACCCTCTTTTTTATTTTAACTAAAAGAGAAAAAAAAAAAAAGGGGGGGGGGGGGGTTACGATCACTTTAACTAAGAGCTGCTTACAAAACAGAAAAAGTTAAACTAGGAAAATGACCAAATTTACTTTTTTTCCCACATTTAATCCCACAAAATAAATTTCTTCACATGAGGGGGGTACCATTTACTATCTAATGGCTAAATCTAATTTATTTTTTTTTTGTGCTCAGCATGATGGGAGATTTCCTTTTACTCTACACTGCAGCATGTACAATATTAAGGTAAACCTAAGCCAGGCAAAGTAGCAGGTTCACTTAACTGCTCCCTGTACATATTCGCCTTACCTTTGCTGCTCTGCAACTCTTAACTGCTGGAAACAAAGAGAAATTCCTCATCCTCTGATGGGACAGCACTGGTGTTTGAGGACTGGTCCAGTGCTGTCACATGGGGGCAGAGAGAGTTCTCAGCCTTGTGTAAGCTCCAAGTTATTAACAAATGGCCTTCTCTCTTTGCTGCCAAATGGGAGTGAGCAAACGTTGAGTGTGTGCTGTTACAGTGGCAAGTGGAAATTAAGTGAACCTGCTCCTTTTCCCTGCATGGGGAAAAAAAAAAAAGCACAGGTTTACTGTAATCTGACACTTAAACAATGACACAGGAACAAATGCAATCCTTTAACAGTTGAACAGGCAGAAACTTTGTATGCAGAACCATTGAAGACGAAAATGCAGTCTTTATATTCACCATGGGGATGTAGTCACCAGTTCCCATAGTCGATACCCTGAACATCAATACTGCTGTTTCGGTCAGCCAGCATACGCTTTCATCAGTAGCAGCAGGTCTGGACCTGATATTGTGGATTTCATTGATTGCGACTGTGATGCCTTCTATGCCAAGCATCCATAAACAGAAAATACAGTGTAGCACAAACTTTGTCCTCCTGTGGCATCTCTTAAGAGATCTCAGCGGGCAGCTTACTTCAGTGAAGCAATCTATCGGAACAGGCGGTATGACCGTGGAAGGCGTCCGTCTTTACTGGAGAGTGCGGTCTGGATCTGATCATAGTCTGGTAACTCGGATAGGTCCCCTAACGCTGCCACTGCAGGCTTATTCCTCAGCATCTTTGTTGCTACCCTTTTGATGTCACTTGCTTTAATGTTGCCTGCAAAGTATATTAAATAGTTAAACCAACCCTTCAATACAACCAGAGATATTACATACTGCACTTAATATGAGCTAAGGACCTCTGTGAACCATTAAAGAGCACAGCTAAGGATCTAAAGCTATTAAATAAACACTGCAAATGTATTTAAAGCGGAGATCCAGTCAAAATTAAAAAAAAAACTGTAGCTGCTGACTTTTGAAAAACAGACACTCGCACCACTCAGGTTCACCGGCCATCCTGTGTGTCCAGTGCTGGCATCTTCCGTGTGGAAACCCGGCTGTGACAGCTTGCGGGCTCACAGCCGGGTGCCCACTGCGCATGCGCAAGTAGCTTTGTGAGTGGTCCCGTAGTCTTCTGGGACCTGTCACGTGTCCCAGAAGACTACGGGGAGGGAGGGCAACTTCCACTTCTGATCACCTAGGCGATCGCAGCGGAAGTGGGAGCAGGTACCTGTCAAATTCAGGTGTCTGGCTCCATAATCATCAAATGATAGATAACTATCTTTAGAACCTGAGAGAGCACTGCATCACAGTGTGTAGACTGATTACCTTTGCTTGGATGTGTATATGCCCTCTAGGAGGAGCTGAATCTTCTCCTTCCTCTAATTTTGAGACTGGGATCTTAAAGTTACCAGGCCTAGTGTAGGAGAAATGAAAGATCTAGTCTTGGTGTCCCCCTAGCTGAGAAAAAAAAAAAAACCTTAGGTTTTAGATAACTGTTCTGAGCAAGCCATGAACACCTGGTTGGAATTTAACCGCTTTCCCACCGCCTTATAGCAGATATACTGCTAAAGGGCAGCAGGGGTGCGCAAAATCACATATATACATGATTTTGCATATCCAGGTAGGGGGTGTACACAACCCACGTGCGTGCCCTACCCACGCCGCCATTCGCAGCCATGGCTGTCAATCATTGGGTCCTGGCCAGTGATTAATCGCCGGCACTCGCTGATTACTGAGCATCTCAGATGGGGGGGAGGAGGCTGTTTTGTTTACTAACAATCCTCCTCTCTGTCAGCTTGGGCACACTGCTTTGGATGGCTGTGCACAGCACAGCCATCCAAAGCAGTGCGATTACAGTGAAGCACACAGGCACCACCCCCCAGTAAAACACTCCCTGCAACACAGTTAACCCTTTGATTGCTCCTCATGTTAACCCCACCCTGCGCCATTAGTACAGTGTCAGTGCTTTTTTTTTTGCACTGATCACTGTATTGGTGTCACTGGGGATGTCAGTGACACCAAGTCAGTTCCTCCCAGTGTCAAAATGTCCACCGCAGTCCTACTAGAAGTCGCTGATCACTGCCATTACTAGTAAAAATTAAATTCCAGTATCTATACTACCATTTGTAAATGCTGTAACTTTCCCGTAAAACCAATTCATTTACACATATTGGGATTTTTTTTTTTTTAGCAAAGACACTTGGCAGAATACATTTTGGTGTAAATTTGACAAAATTAGATCTTTAAAAATTTTTTACTGGACATGTTTAATAGCAAAAAGTCAAAAATATATTTCTTTTTCTCAAAATTGACGGGTTTTTTTTAATATAGCGCAAAAAATAAATGCACAGGCGATCAAATACCACCAAAAGAAAGCTCAATTCGTGGGAAAAAAAGGACGTAAATTTCATTTTGGTGCAGTGTTGCATGACCGTACAATTGTCAGTTAAATCAATGCAAAAAATGGCCTGGACAGGAAGGGGGGGGGGGGTGTAAATCCTCAGGAGGGCAAGTGGTTAAAAGGCCTTTCATTTGAGAAGCAGTGCTGGGCTCTCATATTCAGGAGGGAGGCTGGGTGCTGCTCAGATGTTCCCTTTGCCAGATTACTGATGAAGAGTACTTCAGTTACTTTATGAATTCAGCTGCGCAGCGTTCGGTCACTAAACAAAGCACCTACTCAGCTGGTTTACTTACATTACTGGAACATATAAAACTACATTTCATTATGGTTTGTCAGAAGAGGACAGTGTATTCCCATAATCCCTTGTTATTGGAAACATGGAGCGGATTCTGTGCATCCCAATATCCTCCACAAAGTACTTACTAATAAGGCTACACAGTTCATGTGGGAGTTTCCGGGTGCCAGTTGCCAACACTTGTCTTCCAACATCCTCGAAAATCACAGGTCGAGATTCCAGGTTCATCATCAGCATCGATTTCAGCTGCGTCTTTGCACGTTCCAGCTCCACCTGCTCTGACCACAACAAAATATTAATGGGTGTATTTTACAAAATTGGATACAAAGTGCTTTGGCATCCCTCTATCCTGATTGTAACTACACGTCATGCACAGTGCAACTCACAGCAGTCTTTGGACTGAAGCAGTACATGCACACGCTCCCGCACAAAAAAAACACAGACGCAGAACCATATAGGTAATGTTAGACAATAAAAACTTTTAAGTAATTTAGCAAGGTAAAAAAAAGTCTGTGTTTGCGCTATAACCATCTTATAAGCATTTGTCTGTACTATGTAGTGAAAGAACCGTAAGCAAAAATTGTGAAAAATAAAGGTCATCTTCATTAAAAAAAAAAAATGCATTAAACAAATTTCAGCTTTAGGGTGATTGGCTGCCTTTAGGAAAGCACTCCCTCCTAATATAACACTCTTTCAGACAAGAGGCTCAGAACATGGGGAACATCAGATTATCCAGCGAGCAGACACACAAATTGGTACACTTATATAAAAGCATGCATGCAATAGTTAATGAATGATGCAGTACAGACCTCCCCTACAGATCCTGCCATCAGGGTGAACTCCCGAGTGATAATCTCAACCATCTCTCTCACCTGCAGAAAAATAATACTACTATTAAAAGGGGGTTTCCATCTTAGCCATATTAATCCAATGTGATATTCTCAGAGACCCATACAGAGCACCAGGGAGTAACATAAGTGTACTTAGAGCTGAACTCTATCCAAACGTTTTATTTTTGCTTTGCATAATATAGGAAATGACTAGATCTTTAAGTTTTTGTAAATGCGGTCTGTATCTCTACTAGAGAGACTTCCCTTCACTTCCTGTCAGAACAGGAAGTGAGGGGAAATCTCTCCAATAATGACACAGATTAAAATTAAAAAAAAAAAAAAAAAAGTGTATTTGTGTATATATATATATGTGTGTGTATATATATATATATATATATATATATATATATATATATATATATACATATACACACACACACACACACACATATATATATATACACAAATACACTTTTATGTGTTTTTATTGCAGTTCAAGCCTTCTTGTCCAAGTAACAACTACACAGCTATTCCCGTGGGGTCACAGGGATGGGTAGATAGGGGAAGAAAGAAAGAAAAAGTTTAATTCGTGCCCACTTGCAATCCAAAACTAAAGTCCAATTGGCTAAGAGGTAAGTTTAAATCTGAAATTTTGCTCTAAAATGTATCTGCTGGGGTAGCACAATAGGATCTGTGGCTGCAAATAATAAACTTAACCTATTGTGTCCTTTAGCGTGAATCTCATTACAGTAAAATATAAAGAATCAAAAACATATACATTAAAAAGTGATGGGTTTGGCATTTCAGTGTTAATCACTTGCCCTCCGGAAGATTTAACTCCCCCCTTCCTGATCAGTCCATTTTTTGCTATTCGGTGCTGCGCTATTTCAACCGGTAATTGCACGATCATGCAACGCTGTACCCAAACAAAATTTGTGTTCTTTTTTCACACAAATGGAGCTTCCTTTTGGGGTATTTGATCGCCACAGAGATTTTTATGATATAAATGATAACGGTCCGAACAGTTTAAAAAAGAAAAAAAAAAAAAAAAAACATTTTCTACTTTCTGTTATAAAAGATATCCAATAAACTCAAATTTAGTCAAACATGTAGGCCAAAATGTATGCTACATGTCCTTGGTAAAAAAAAAAAAAATCCCTATACGTGTATATTTATTCGTTTGTTTCAAAGTTATACAAATTATGGTATATATTTGAAATTTACGTAGCTTTTTACTTTGACTGCCTATCATATTTCTTGTGGTGCTAAAATGGCAGGGCACTCCTTTTTGGAAAGTAGGCACCCCAAGGAATTTGCTGAGAGGCAAGTTGAGTCCATGGAAGATCTTATTTTTTGCCATAAATCTTTGGAAAATTACTTTTTTTTTTTTTTTAAACAAAGTTGTCACTTAAATGATATGTTTTAAGAGCCACAGACTTCCTGACGATCTGATTTGGAATGATAAATAACTCTTGGATCAGGACGTACCTGACGGGGGTCTGAGCTGGCATGAATACACAGAAGTCCAGTATCCTCATAGCTGTGGTGGTAAGCTGTGGCATTGTACATCCAGTGGTGCCTGTAATATCATATGACAGATGAGTAAGAGTGACCCTACAAACCAGACGATGGTTACATGACCCCACTGATTTCAGTAGGCTCAGGTGATCAATGAATATGTGTGGCAACCTGTGCATACATTCCCTGACTAATCTCAAATTCACATTTTCAAGAGGAAATCTGCAAAAAGAAAGTAGTTAAATCCACAGTTGAAATAGAAATATCAACTGTGTTATCTACCAAAAGATTTCTTATGTTCAGTGTTGTTGGGGGTGTGGAAAGTAAAAAAAAAAAACTACTTGTGCAAGGGACTAAATGTGGGTCCTAATCTACCTGTCGCTCATGACAATCTGCTTGTCCTGATAAAAAAAAAAACAATAATTTTAACCAAAACTATTCAAATAAAGGTTTTAACATTGCACTGTTTAGCTCCTCCTCACCTCCCTGCCTGTCTCTAGCACCACACACAGGGACTAGCGGGGAGGGGAGAGACTCTGCAGTGCGACGAACACCGATTGGGTGATGATCAGGAAAGGAGAGTGTCTTGGCTCTCTTAACATTCAGCAAAAGTGAACCTGCTGAGCGAGTAAATGAGGCGCCAGCCCCTATAAGACGGGGGGAAACTTTATTCCTTCAGGTTACCCTCGCACACAGAAGCTTTGGGTGTTCAGTACAAGTGCCTGCTGTGCGGCTAAATCAAGCTCCATTATCCGTTCCGCGAGACTCCAATCACACTTGGATATGCAGCAGAATTGCTGCATTATTTTCAGTGGCACCTAAAATGCGATGTGGCTTTGCCGCAATTGTCGCGTGGCAAATAGCATCACATGAGACTAGTTGCCCAAAAGAAGCTCCTGCTCCTTTTTGAGTGAAAAGCTTCACGCGATGTGATTTGCTGTGTGACAATCACGGCAAAACCGTACCGGATTTTATAGGTGTCATTGAAGATAATGGCACCTGGATCTGGGTTTTGCAATTGTGGTACGTTTTGAAAACACAGGCAGAATCACAACGATTCTGCCGTGATCCCAAATGCCCAGGTGTGAACGGAGGCTTAGTCCTGGTTCACACGGAGGCGAATCAGATGTGATCTGAAAATACATTGTTTTCTATGAAGGATGATCTATGTTGTGCAATTTTGTTCCGGTTAAAAAAGGTTCCTGTGTGATGGGTTCCAAATTCACACAGCTTAGAGTATAGTGGCATTTTGAGATAATTGTTTACATAGGATGCGATTCATAGCCAGTTTTGCATAGAAGTGCTTTGGAAGACAGATTGGAATTATGCCTGAACAATGAATAGCTACCTTTGACAACTGCATGTCCTGGGTGTCAGGAGATATGATTTGCACATCCCTGTGTTGTGATTCTAGAGATTTGCACGAATCCCAATTTCCAGCCAAACTGGAGTCGGCCTCATAATAGGAAGTGAGAGTAGAGATACAGTTCAAAACAAAATACTTTATACCTAATTAGTTAAATATTGCAAGTTATCACAGATTCCACTTAAAGCAGACCTGTAACATGCAAGGGATTTATACAGAAATAGTTAAATTACACATAAACCCAAAAACTCACTTTAAAATGTAAATGTAATAGTGAGTGTTATTCAAATAACAACTGGTGATTCTGGCATGAAGTACTTACTTCACGCACTTACTGTTTCAGGGTGACAATGCTCCTATTATTTAGGATGATAATGCATGGTCACCCCATCACACGTGCATCCGATCAATAATGCATGTGGCTAATTCAATACACATTGCACAAACATGGTTTATGGTCACAAACAGGAAACCAGCTTGAGACATGCCATCTAGTCTTAGCTGGAGTGCATGTAGGGAGGAAGTGACTGCAAAGATGCTGCAGAAGATCAGCAGCACTGAGGAGCAAAAAAGGAAACAAGTGAAAACTAGTATTTAAGTGCTCTTGCATGGCAAGACCACTTACTGTTATCTCACATATATATTCTTATTATTATAGCCAAATTTACCACCCTAAGTCCTCCCACAGTTTTTACACTACATAGACAGTAATATACTGAAATGTGCGGATTGTTCCAGATTGGTGTGCTATTACTTTGTGGAACGTTTCGCAGAATGGTTCACGAAATATCGGCGTTTTTGTGGTGAAATTGGTCCCGTAGGAATGAATGGTGGAATGTTCAAAACTAGAGTGGGAGCTGACAAAAGCTAGAGTGGGAGCTGAAAAATCAGGACATGATTTCTAAACTGCTATCACTCCCTCATTTTCAAGCCCATCTACACAAATCTTATATCAAAACGTTCAGCTATCCCTGCTGCCACTAAAAATGTCCACGGCTAAGCCATAGTCCTGATAGTCTTCACAATATGACCATTTGTTTGCAACTCACGCTGCCCATTGACATTCATTGAAACTCCACTCTAGCCACCTCAAATTTGAAGGGCAATTTCTAAACTGCGACTGTGCCTTCATTTCTAACATTTCAGAGACATACTATGCATCAAAATGTAGGACTGGATCTTGTGATTCTCACAATATAAAGCTCTTTGGTGTAGGATTTATAATTTTTAAACTACAACTGTTTGAAGATGGCAACTGCCAGTGAAGTGAGCAAGTTGGAGCAGTTTGTTTTTAACCGCTCTTCTCTGCCCTTGTAGAGTGAGTTGCCATAGGAACCCAGGTGTGTGAGCAGGCAGCAAAGTGGAGGCAAGAACACTTCACACAATTTCCCCAGAAATTGTAACTTTTCTAGTTTAATATACACTCATTGGCCTCTTTATTAGGTACACCTGTTCAATTGCTTGGTAACACAAATTACTAATCAGCCAATCACATGGCAGCAAATCAATGCATTTAGGTAACTAGACGTGGTGAAGATGACTTGCTGAAGTTCAAACCGAGCATCAGAATGGGGAAGAAATGGGATTTAAGTGACTTTGAACGTGGTATGGTTATTGGTGCCGATGGGCTGGTCTGAGTATTTCAAAAAGGAATTTTTATGCATAACCATCTCTAGGGTTTACAGAGAATTTTCCGAAAAAGAGAATAATTCCAGTGAGTGGTAGTTGTCTGGACAAAAATGCCCTGTTGATGTCAGAGGAGAATGGACAGACTGGTTCGAGATGATAGAAAGGCGACATCTCTGAATGCACAACACGTCAAACCTTGAAACAAATGGCTACTTTCCAGGGTTACCTGTACTATCTGACCACCCCACAGACTCACCTGTACTATCTGACCACCCCACAGACTCACCTGTACAATCTGACCACCCCACAGACTCACCTGTACAATCTGACCACCCCACAGACTCACCTGTACAATCTGACCACCCCACAGACTCACCTGTACTATCTGACCACCCCACAGACTCACCTGTACAATCTGACCACCCCACAGACTCACCTGTACTATCTGACCACCCCACAGACTCACCTGTACAATCTGACCACCCCACAGACTCACCTGTACTATCTGACCACCCCACAGACTAACCTGTACTATCTGACCACCCCACAGACTCACCTGTACAATCTGACCACCCCACAGACTCACCTGTACTATCTGACCACCCCACAGACTCACCTGTACAATCTGACCACCCCACAGACTCACCTGTACTATCTGACCACCCCACAGACTCACCTGTACTATCTGACCACCCCACAGACTCACCTGTACAATCTGACCACCCCACAGACTCACCTGTACTATCTGACCACCCCGCAGACTCACCTGTACAATCTGACCACCCCACAGACTCACCTGTACTATCTGACCACCCCGCAGACTCACCTGTACTATCTGCCCAAACTCACAGAATCACCTGTACTATCTGTCCACCCCACAGACTCACCTGTACTATCAGACCACCTTACAGACTCACCTGTACTATCAGACCACCTTACAGACTCACCTGTACTATCAGACCACCTTACAGACTCACCTGTACTATCTGACCACCCCACAGACTCACCTGTACTATCTGACCACCCGACAGACTCACCTGTACTATCTGACCACCCCACAGACTCACCTGTACTATCTGACCACCCCACAGACTCACCTGTACAATCTGACCACCCCACAGACTCACCTGTACAATCTGACCACCCCACAGACTCACCTGTACAATCTGACCACCCCACAGACTCACCTGTACAATCTGACCACCCCACAGACTCACCTGTACTATCTGACCACCCCACAGACTCACCTGTACTATCTGCCCACCCCACAGACTCACCTGTACTATCTGCCCAAACCCACAGACTCACCTGTACTATCTGCCCACCCCACAGACTCACCTGTACTATCAGACCACCTTACAGACTCACCTGTACTATCTGACCACCCCACAGACTCACCTGTACTATCTGACCACCCCACAGACTCACCTGTACTATCTGACCACCTTACAGACTCACCTGTACTATCTGACCACCTTACAGACTCACCTGTACTATCTGACCACCCCACAGACTCACCTGTAATATCTGACCACCCCACAGACTCACCTGTACTATCTGACCACCTTACAGACTCACCTGTACTATCTGACCACCCCACAGACTCACCTGTACTATCTGCCCACCCCACAGACTCACCTGTACTATCTGCCCACCCCACAGACTCACCTGTACTATCTGCCCAAACCCACAGACTCACCTGTACTATCTGCCCACCCCACAGACTCACCTGTACTATCAGACCACCTTACAGACTCACCTGTACTATCTGACCACCCCACAGACTCACCTGTACTATCTGACCACCCCACAGACTCACCTGTACAATCTGACCACCCCACAGACTCACCTGTACAATCTGACCACCCCACAGACTCACCTGTACAATCTGACCACCCCACAGACTCACCTGTACAATCTGACCACCCCACAGACTCACCTGTACTATCTGACCACCCCACAGACTCACCTGTACTATCTGCCCACCCCACAGACTCACCTGTACTATCTGCCCAAACCCACAGACTCACCTGTACTATCTGCCCACCCCACAGACTCACCTGTACTATCAGACCACCTTACAGACTCACCTGTACTATCTGACCACCCCACAGACTCACCTGTACTATCTGACCACCCCACAGACTCACCTGTACTATCTGACCACCTTACAGACTCACCTGTACTATCTGACCACCTTACAGACTCACCTGTACTATCTGACCACCCCACAGACTCACCTGTAATATCTGACCACCCCACAGACTCACCTGTACTATCTGACCACCTTACAGACTCACCTGTACTATCTGACCACCTTACAGACTCACCTGTACTATCTGACCACCCCACAGACTCACCTGTACTATCTGCCCACCCCACAGACTCACCTGTACTATCTGCCCACCCCACAGACTCACCTGTACTATCTGCCCACCCCACAGACTCACCTGTACTATCTGCCCAAACCCACAGACTCACCTGTACTATCTGCCCACCCCACAGACTCACCTGTACTATCAGACCACCTTACAGACTCACCTGTACTATCTGACCACCCCACAGACTCACCTGTACTATCTGACCACCCCACAGACACCTGTACAATCTGACCACCCCACAGACTCACCTGTACAATCTGACCACCCCACAGACTCACCTGTACTATCTGACCACCCCACAGACTCACCTGTACTATCTGACCACCCCACAGACTCACCTGTACTATCTGCCCAAACCCACAGACTCACCTGTACTATCTGCCCACCCCACAGACTCACCTGTACTATCTGACCACCTTACAGACTCACCTGTACTATCTGACCACCCCACAGACTCACCTGTACTATCTGACCACCCCACAGACTCACCTGTACTATCTGACCACCCCACAGACTCACCTGTACTATCTGACCACTCCACAGACTCACCTGTACTATCTGACCACCCCACAGACTCACCTGTACTATCTGACCACCCCACAGACTCACCTGTACTATCTGACCACCCCACAGACTCACCTGTACTATCTGACCACCCCACAGACTCACCTGTACTATCTGACCACCCCACAGACTCACCTGTACTATCTGACCACCCCACAGACTCACCTGTACTATCTGACCACCCCACAGACTCACCTGTACTATCTGACCACCCCACAGACTCACCTGTTGAGGACATTGAGGTAGAGTCTGGTGAACATTCCTTTCCCAGGTCCACCAGCTGAGAATGAGCCACCACCTCCCATCATCATGTTCAACACTGCAAATGGGATAAAGTCGTCTTCCTGTCACATAAACAGAGTTAATCAGAATGTCTCATATATGAAAGTGTCCTACAACGCAACATTCATCTGACTGCAGGCTGTAGGTGACACAAACAGCTACTAACACTGAGAAGTAAGACTGGCAAACCTGACAAATTCAAAACCGAGCAAACATGGTAAAGCATTATTTGTGTTACAAACGTTCCCAGCACAGATGGCATACATACAATACCCTGATAAGTAAGGAGTGACATAAAACAGCAGATGTGATAAAATACCAGGAAGGAGCAGCTCTCCAGACCAATCATAATGTGCGTCAGTTCAGGGATTGGGGTGGGACCCAGACTCACGTCCGACATGTCTTTCTCCACCTGACAGACAGGAAACATTGAAGGATTTATTTCACCTACAGTAGCTGTTGTACTTGTTCATGCCAACATTTCACACTGACGGCACAGGGAGGGTGTATATACTACAATAAATCAAAACAACAAAGAATTGTGCCATGTGTTGGACAGTAAATGAGAGGTACAGCAGGTAGTAAGATGTTCATTTTACTAACTCCATAGCAGATAGACAATGGAGCTGAGGGCGAGTGCTGCTGAATAAGCCTACAAGGCTGATTTTGGTTTTGTTCTTGATATAAAAACGAGTTTAGGATGTCTGCATCTAACAAAGCAATTCCATCTTAGCATCCTCCGTTACTGTTACATGAATTTTTCCATTATTTCATTATTCTTCTAGCTAATTACAGATCATCCAAGAACCCTAAAATAAAAATATTATGACTTAGAACAGTTAACGATTTCAAATATTTTTACCCCCCTTACCTTGATGATTCCTCCGGTATACTGGGCGATGGAACGGTCCACACTGCGGGGTTTGCCAGATGCCCAAACAGGCTCCACTCTCTGCATGTACTTTTTGGCACACTCCAGCAACTGGTCATGTTCTATGCCCACCCCTGCCAGCACCATCCTCTCTGGGGTGTAGTAATTGTGCATGTAGGCATGTAGTGTCTTCCGATCTATCTTGTCAATGTTCTCCACAGGACAGAAGCGAGGGAGACCCACTGTGTTGTCTCTGAAGGCTGCCTGTCCAGAAATAAGCAAAGAAAGTCCATCGTAATACCAAGAACAGGTGGCAAAAAAAGAATGTTATAGAAAATATTACTGTGCAAGAAAATATGTTGTTATGCTTTTACTAGCAGCAGGTATTGAGGTTGGTGTAACTCTTCCTTAAAGGGAACCTGTCACACAGTAAAACACTTGTGTGATGGGACTCTAATGGAAGCAGTCATTCCTCAACTCCGGTGCCGTCATCTAGTTCCAGGCCAGTGAAGCTGAAACAGTCATTTCCCCGGAACTCCCACATGGCATCAATAAGAGAAGGACTTCTGCCAGCAGTATCGAATCTCACTAGATTTGCTTTTATACATTGTTTCTTTAATTCCAGCACACCTACCGCATGAATAATCTCAGTCAGCAAAGGCTCCGGGTCTGGCCTCATATTGAGGTCCTCTAACTCAAACCGCACCGCCATTCTCGTCATCTCCAATTCCTCATCTGTAACAGACCAAAACAATATCAGGAAGAGTGGATACTTCCTTATGGAATAGGTAAATAGGCTACTCTTTGTTTGTGTTGGTGTATGGGAAACTAACATAGGACAGTGTCCGAATCATCAGACACCAAGGAGAGGACCTAACTTACCAGACAGCCGTGGCTGCAGAACAACCTCTGCCAACAGACTGACCACTGTATCCAGACCCTTGGCATCTGCAGAAACAGCATACATGGTTGTGTCCCTGGAAGATAAGGACAAATACAGAATCAATAACTGTACATGCAATAGTTTCCAACAGAATCATGCAGCCAATTTCGATGCGAAGTCATCATTTCAGAAAGACAAGTCACAAATTTGCCATGCTGTCATGAACACATTAAAGATACCAGTTTCTTTTCCCTGCTCCTGCAGCCTCCTGGGCTTTCCTCTTCACATATCCCAGGAAGATGCAGAAGTAGGGACCACATAGAGGACAGTAGCCAGACCTTGGAAGCACATCATTGAGGACCAGCTGCAGAACCCAGAAGGGACAGCTGGCACCCAACAGCATTACAGAAGAATATGGTAACAGGGAACTCGGGCTGTGGCAGCAGATAGCAGCAGGACAATGAATATGTGAACTGAGGACAACCCTGCATAACAAGTAAAAGTGGTAAAAAAAAAAAAAGGCAAGGTGGGGGAGATTTGAAGTTCCTCTTTGAGTATTAATTATAAAAATTATTAAACATTTCTTTAGATATTGCTGGTCCAATTACCTGACGTGTTTGTCAACACTCCCTTGCTGTGCAGAATGTGGAGTTATACCACAGCCAATCGGGCTCTGCAGTATTTAACTACTATTCATCCTAATACTATTCATTGTCCAGTAATCAGGCTGGAGATGGGATGGTAATACAGGAAGCTGAACTAGTAAATAATGGTGTTACATTCTGTAAACAGCTTAAAATATACCCTCTGCACACTGCTATACCCCCCTTACATAATTCTAGAAAACTTTTGCATAAAAACAGGGATTCCTGTTTCACATATATACAGTGGGGAAAATAATTATTTGATCCCCTGCATATTTAGTAAGTTTGCCCACTTAGGAAGAGTCTATAATTTTTATCATAGGTGAATTTTAAATGATAGACACAGAATATGAACCAAAAATCCAGAAAAAACACACAATACAAATGTTAGACATGGAGTTGCAGTTCAGTGAGTAAAATAAGTATTTGATCCCCAAGCAAAACAGGACTTGGTACTTGGTGAAGAAACCCTTGTTGGCAAGCACAGAGGTAAGATGTTTCTTGTAGTTGGTTACCAGGTTTGCACACATCTCAGGAGGGATTTTGGTTCACTTTTCTTTACAGATCTTCTGTAAATTCTTAAGGTTTCTTGGCTGTCGCTTGGCAACTCGAAGTTTCAGCTCCCTCCATAAATTTTCTACAAGATTAAGGTCTGGAGACTGGCTAGGCAACTACATGACCTTAATGTCCTTCTTCTTGAGCCACTCCTTTGTTGCCTTGGTGGTATGTTTTGGGTCAATGTTATGCTGCAAGACCCATCCACAACCCATCTTCAGTGTTCTGGCTGAGGGAAGAAGGTTCACATCCAAGATTTTACAATACATGGCCCTATTCATTGGCCCCTCAACGCAGCAAAGTTGACCTGTACCTTTGGCAGAGAAACAGCCCCAAAAGCAGAATGTTTCCACCTCCGTGCTTGACTGCAGGGATGGTGTTCTTAGGGTCATAGTCAGCATTTTTCTTCCTCTAAACACGGCGACTCAAGTTAATGCTCAATTTTGGTCTCATCTGACCACAGCATTTTCTCCCAATCCTTCTCTGAATCATTTAGATGTTCATTTTCAAACTTCAGATGGGCCTGCACATGTGCCTTCTTGAGGAGAGGGACCTTGCGGGTGCTGCAGGATTTCAATCCATGGTGGCGTATTATGTTACAATGGTTTGTTTGGTGACTGTGGTCCCAACTGAGATCATTCACAAGCGCCTCCCGTGTAGTTCTAGGCTGATCCTTCATTTTTCTCATGATCATCCTTACCCCAATCTTGCATGGAGCTCCAGACCGAGGGCGATTGATGGTTATTTTGTATTTCCTCCATTTGCAAATAAGAGCTCCAACAGTTGTCTCCTTCTCACCAAGCTTCTTGCTGATAGTCTTGTAGCCCATTCCAGCCCTGTGTAGGTCTACAATCTTGTCCCTGATGTCCTCTGACAGCTCTTTGGTCTTGCCCATGGTGGTGCCTAAGAAAGAGAGTCTGCGGACAGGTGTCTTTTATACACATAACGAGTTGTCATTAGGAGCACCTTCTTAAATTGACAGGACTAGTTTGTGAACCACATGAGCACATAGCCAGTCTGTGGGAGCCAGAATTATTGTTGGTAGGGGATCAAATACTTATTTTGGTCACTGAACTGCAACTCAATTTATTACATTTCTATTGTGCTTTTTTCTGAATGTTTCATTGCTATTCTGTCTCTATCATTTAAAATACACCTATGATAAAAACTATAGACCCTTCATTTCTTTGTAAGTGGGCATTACAAAATCTGCAGATCAAATAATTATTTTCCCCACTGTATATAACATTTTAGTTTTTAGGCTTAGATACACTTTAACTCTTGAGTAAGGGAACAAAAATATATCATGATTAACTTATGAAACAAGTGGGTGCAAATTTTTAACATGCTCTTGTAGATATGGTTTACCCACTTTCCCACTTTGTATATATTTTATTACATTTTTGTAATGTTTAGAAGAGTGTCCCATTAAAAAGGGGATAGCTAGCCCTTACCTGGATGTCTGACAGTCACATATGCCACCATGTTTTTCCAGAGTAAGAAGGATCTCATCTTTACTGCCAAACTGGGCTGTAGACTGCAAGAGAGAGAAAAATAAGCTGCTACTTGGGAGACATTTGGCCTTATTTAACCACTTGCCCTCCAGAGGATTTACCCCCCCTTCCTGACCAGGCCATTTTTTGCGATATGTCGCTGTGTTACTTTAACTGACAATTGCACGGTCATGCAATGCTGCACCCAAATGAAATTTAAGTCCTTTTTTTCCACACAAATGGAGCTTTCGGTATTTGATCGCCTCTATGTTTTTTATTTTTTGTGCTATAAACAAAAAAAGACTGACAATTTTGAAAAAAAACTTGACATTTTGCTATAAAACACATGCAGTAAAAAAATTAAAAAAATCAAACTTTGTCATAAATTTAGGCTAAAATGTATTCTGCTACATGTCTTTGCTAACAAAAATCCCAATACGTGTAAATTAATTGGTTTACGTGAAAGTTATAGCGTCTACAAATGCCGGTATATATACTGGGATTTTTTTTCTTTTTTTATACTAGTAATGGCGGCGATCAACAACTTACAGCGGGACTGCGGCGGGCATTCTGACACTGGGGCAGAACTGACAAACTGCCACTAATACTGTACAGTGATCAGTGCTAATAAAAAGCCCTGACACTGTACTAATGACACTGAGCAGGAAGGGGTTAACATCTGGGGCGATCAAAGGATTAACCATGTGCTGTTTTACAAACTGTGCTGTGTGTGTTTTACTGTGTAAACATGCTGGTGCTGAAGGGAGAGATCTGTATTGTTTACATACAGACCTCTCCCCTGTCAGTGTTCCGTGGTAATCGCCGGGTGCCAGCGGGGAATCTCCGGCCGGGACCTGGTGATTGACAGCTGTAGCCGCCAATGGCAGTGCAGGTAGGGCGGCGCACGGGCCCCCTACCCCTAAATACAAAATCATGTATATATGCCTGATTTTGCGCAGCTCTGCCGCCTTGTAGCAGTAGTTCTGCTATAGGGCAGTCGGGAAGCGGTTAAAGGGCCAATCAACACAGAAATATTTCATTTGAAGCGGAACTAAACTTTATCTGAACACCACAAACTAAACACGCTATTTTATTCATTTTTAATATTGAAAGCAAATTCACCAATCTATCTATGTCCCCATGCTTTATTTTGCTGAGAAATCATTTTGAAAAACAGCTCCCCAAGCATTTCTAGCTATGGCCATCTTGAGTAAGGGCAGATTATTCATGTAGCATTTACTTCTTGAAATCTATCTGAGCCTTAGCTCAGGCATGTAGGCAGGAGGGTGTGCTTAGCTGAGAAAACCCTCCTCCAGATGAAAGAAATAAAATGCTCATGAAGACACCTAGGATGTATGGCATCATTTGGGCCTAGACCAGAAACCAGGAAGCAATTGAAGAAATGTAAAAAATAAAAAAAAAGTTAACAAAAAATATATATCTTCCTATGCATTTACTAATGCTAGCAGCATAAGGGTTAAATAGTTAGTGTTAATTGAGAGAGTTTATTCCACTTTAAGGGGTGAATCATTTGCTGGGAATTTATGTAGCTCAGGAATACCAGAGGTAACCCCACCCGGAGGTGTAAGGCAAGACAAATATTTAGCGAATTAGAAACAGGACAATTTCTTATATGAACAAGTCATCAAAAGTAATATCTCCAGTGGCAAAGCCTGGGACATGGGGTGTCAGTGTACAATAAGTAGACTGCAGAAACTAGTCAAACTGCTAAAAAGGCCTTAATGCAGCACAATTCATTTCTAATTATTGTTGGAGCACATGTAGAAGATTCCACACGGTGTCAATGGTAAACATTGAATGTCATACTTACAGAGAAGGCGAGTTTCTCCAGAAAGTGAGAGATGCCACTTAGATACTTTGCCTCATACCTGGAGCCTGAACTTATCAGAACTACAAGAAAAAACAAAAACAGAATTGTCTATTGGACAGCCTACAAGTTCAACACAGTCCACAGCAAAGACAAGATAATTTGCCTTGTGTTCTATGTATTCAGGACCTGCACTACTTTCTTTTTACAGCAGCGCGTTGCAACGCAATACACCACATCGTAAGGCAGTGCAGAAAAGAAATGTCATTTTGTCATTAAAGATTTAAAAAAAAAAAAAAAAAGATAAACAGTGCAATGCATTTTAATCAGTGCATCAGCACTACTTTCTACCTGGTGTGAACGGGCCCTTTATAATCAAGTTAAAATCATTTTTTTTTATGCTAGAATCAGTAAATTCCACAGGACTTTATCTGCTTTTACCTGTGATGGGGGAATACCACCCCATTCTCAAACACTCAGACAAATTCTATGCCAAGTTTAGCCCCTTCCAATTGACTATACCAAT
Source organism: Staurois parvus (assembly GCF_062004578.1). Classification (NCBI taxonomy): domain Eukaryota; kingdom Metazoa; phylum Chordata; class Amphibia; order Anura; family Ranidae; genus Staurois; species Staurois parvus. The sequence goes on along the minus strand of NW_028318148.1, from coordinate 279,076 downwards.
GTGCAACCTGGCTCTTGCAGGAGCAGAACAAGGCGTTCTTACTGCATCATAGGAACTTATATTTTTTCTTTCTGAGATTTAAACTTGTTCAGCTATAAATTCTTTGGTGCGATACTGGATTTCCAATATTTGTTTTATATAGTTTATAATGGTACATACAGTACATTATGGCACCATTATTTGTAGTTTGCTATATTTGTCTGTCAGATTTGCCCATCACAGCCAAGGAGAAACTTTCTGGCAAGCCAACCTGTCCCTTCTTTTCTGGTCTAGTTCTTGTTATAATTAGGTTAACTTACAAAGGTATTTCACATACAATAATGGGCCAGAAAAATAGAAACTAGTGGTGCACCGAAACCAAAAACTCAGGATGCACTTGGCTGAAAACCAAAATGGACAGTTTATAAAAAATATGTTTTTTATATATATCCAATAACGTAAAATTATTTTTACTGAAAAATAAAATATATAAGTATGTGTATGCTGCACAATAATTACATAGCTACATAGTTAGTCTGGCTGAAAAAAGACAAATGTCCATCCAGTTCAATCATAAAAAAGAGAAACAGTTATAATCCTATACCTACAGTTGATCCAGAGGAAGGCAAAAAAACGCAGCAAAGCATGATCCAATTTGCTCCTGCAGGGGGAAAAAATCCTTCCTGATCCCCCGAGAGGCAATCAGATATTCCCTGGATCAACTTTACTTATAAATGTTAGTATCCAGTTATATTCTGTGTATCTAAGAAGGAATTAAGACCTTTTTTAAAGCAATCCACTGAGCTGGCCAGAACCAACTCTTGAGGGAGTCTATTCCACGTGTTTACAGCTCTTACTGTGAAGAAACCTTTCCGTGTTTGGAGATTAAATTTCTTTTCCTCCAGATGTAAAAAGTGCCCCCTTGTCCTCTGTGATGACCTCAGGGTGAATACGTCTACACCGAGTTCAATATATGAACCACTGATGTATTTATACATTTTGATCATATCCCCCCTTAATCTCCTCTTCTCAAGAGAGAATAAATTCAGTTCCTCTAATCTTTCCTCATAGCTGGTCTCCTCCATGCCTCCTATCAGTTTGGTTGCCCTTCTCTGTACTTTCTCCAGTTCCCCGATATCCTTTTTGTGAATTGGTGCCCAAAACTGAACTGCATATTCCAGATGAGGTGTTACTAATGATTTGTACAGGGGTAATATGATATCTATCTCTCTGGAGTCTATACCTCTTTTAATACAAGAGGATTTTGCTCGCTTTAGAACCCGCAGCTTGGTATTGCATGCCATTATTAAGCTTGTGATCTACCAGAACTCCCAGATCCTTCTCCACCATTGATTCCCCCAGTTGTACCCCCCTAGTATGTATAATGCATGCATATTCTTAGCCCCCAAGGTCATAACCTTACATTTATCAACATTAAACCTCATTTGCCACATAGTTGCCCAATTAAACAGTGCATTGAGGTCGGCTTGTAAATTGAAGACATCCTGTAAGGACGTTATTCCACTGCACAGCTTGGTGTCATCTGCAAAGACTGAAATGGGATTTTTAATCTCAGACCCTATATCGTTTGTAAATATATTAAAAAGAAAGGGTCCCAACACTGAACCTTGGGGTACACCACTGATGACCCCAGACCAGGGGTGGGCAAACTTTTTGACTTGAGGGCCGCAATGGGTTCATATATTGGACCCGAGGGCCAGACCAAGAGTAGATGAATGATGTGTATGTGTCATCCATAGTAAGTATAGTAATATTCCCCCATAGTAAGCATAGTAATTAATCCCCCATATAGTAATTCATCCCCCATAGTAATTCATCCCCCATATAGTAATTCATCCCCCATAGTAATTCATCCCCCATAGTAATTCATCCCCCATATAGTAATTCATCCCCCATATAGTAATTCATCCCCCCTATAGTAATTCATCCCCCCTATAGTAATTCATCCCCCCTATAGTAATTCATCCCCCATATTAAGTCCCCAAGTCCCCCCTGTGTCAATTCACTTACCTTTGCTCCGCGCGTTCCTCTCGCCGTGTTCCCGCGCAGTTCCGGTGTAGCATGAAAATCTGTCTCCTATGAGGATCTGTCCCCCTCGACGTATCTGCGCATGTGCCAGTTTCAGGCATTAGCAGCCGATCGGCGATCTCCGGCACATGCGCAGATACGTCGAGGGGGACAGATCCTCATAGGAGACAGATTTTCATGCTACACCGGTCTTCAGGGCGGACTGTGAGAGGAGCCTAGCTCCGCGGGCCGGATTAAAAGGTCCGCCGGGCCTTATACGGCCCGCGGGCCGTAGTTTGCCCATTGCTGCCCCAGACCATTCAGAGTATGAATCATTAACCACAACTCTCTGAATACGATCATTTAGCCAGTTTTCTATCCATTTACATACAGATTTTTCCAAGCCTGTAGACTTTACCTTACACATTAGCCGTGTGTGGGGAACTGTGTCAAACGCTTTTGCAAAATCCAAGTATACCACGTCTACCGCCACCCCTCTGTCCAAGGTTTTGCTCACCTCCTCATAAGAAATCAGATTTGTTTGACAACTTCTGTCTTTCATGAATCCATGCTGGCTGTTGCTTAAAATATTTTTTTTTCCAGCAAGATCTCATCTATGTGGTATTTTATTAAACTCTCCAGTATCTTCCTAACTATAGAAGTTACACTAACAGGTCTATAATTACTTGGTAAAGATTTTGACCCCTTTTTAAATATTGGCACCACATTGGCCTTACACCAATCCAGTGGTACTATGCCAGTCATTAAAGAGTCCCTAAAAATGAGAAAATGGCTTTGGAATGACAGAGCTCAATTCTTTAAGGACCCGTGGGTGTATGCCATCCGGTCCAGGTGCTTTATTCACCTTTATACTGTTTAAATATTTTTGGATCATATCAATTGTGAGCCAATATGGATCATCTGTGTCAATACCATGCCCATTATGGACAAGAGCTCTCCCTTGCTCCTTTGTATACACAGAGATGAAGAAGGTATTAAATACATTTGCCTTCTCTTTGTCCCCAGTCACCCACTCTAGATTATTTTGTAAAGGGCCTACATGCTCAGACCAGACCTTTTTACTTCTTTAAAGGATAAGTTGACCTTTTGATGAAAAATAAATGCACTTTGTATGCAGGTAACAAAATGTGCATTTATTATTTTATGTCGCAGGAGCCTGGAAAGCATAGCACCAGTTATCAGATCGCTGGTGCCATGCAGGAGTCCTGCAGACTTGTCAGTAAATCTGCTTGTCTGTACATCCCATACAAGCAAGCCGATACACTCTGACAGGAAGAAACAATGAACCACCACTGTGCTCCACAGTGCCGCGGTAGTTCATTGAGAACTACAAGCCGATAGCCGTTAAGGCTAGAATACTGTTGTTTTTACACTTTTGACAGCTAACAGGAGGAGAAGCTTTCAATGCGGAGGAGCGGGAGCTGGTCCTTTCATAACATGAATATGGGTGTAGCATACCAAGTTATGAAAGGTGAACTTATTCTTTAAAAAAAAAAAACTTTCGGCCGACATATCGGTGCATCACTAATAGAAACCCCTGTTGGCTATTGCATCTTAACACTTCAGGATTTCATTTCAGTCACAGATTATGGTAGTCACCTCAAAAGGTTACCATAACATCTTGTTGATCCAGGTGACCATAGATAGCTTTCCTTAAACTTTGGGTGACTGCGGTCTTCTAAGGATCCCAGATAGAGGAATAATTATGCCAGACATCTCCCAGACACTGACAGCCCAGCAATGCTATGCTCTTTAACTCAATATATTTATACTGCATATGGCAGTTACCATGTATAGCGGAGGTACCCTACATGACTGCCTGCTGGTATTGTGTTTATCATTCTTCTGTGGGATGATAATATTCTGTTCATTCCCTACAAGGCAGTGGCTCCATATTAATTCATAAATATTTCACATAGAAGACATTTTGATGGGATGCCTGGTCCATTCATTTAATGCCTTCCAGAATGCCATCTTTAAATAGCATAACAACTCTACAGTTACCAGTGTCAGGTGGGGAGTCTGAGCACTGGCACAATTGTACAGCTTTGGTGACATCAGTCCCTCCCAAGTGGCACCAACAACTCTACTGTTATGAGTAGTCTCAGCCTTTACCACCTGGCACTGACAACAACTCTACAGTTTTGTAGAGGCTCAGACCCCTCATCTTGCACAGACAACTCTACTGTTGTGGGAGGTGCAGATGTTGCCACCTGACACTGACAAATCTGACATTTTGGGGAGGCTCAGACCATCCATTCTGCCTGGCACCAACTCTACCATTTTGAGAAGGCTCAGATCTTCCTATCCGGCACTAACATCTCTACCATTTTTGGGAAACACAGACGTCTTCCCATCTGGCAACGACAACCCTACTGTTTTGCAGAGGCTCAGAACTCCTCATCTGACAAGGACAATTCTGCTGTTTTGAAGAGGTCCAGAACTTCCCACCAGATATCAACTCTAATATTTTGGGAAGGCTCAGACCCCCTCTCCAAAACACTGAAAACACTACCATTTCCAAGAAGTTCAGATGTTCTCACCGAGCACTGACAACTCTAATGTTTTGGGAAGGCTCAAACCTTTCCAACCAACACCAACAACTCTACCATTTTAAGAAGGCTCCGATTTTCCCAACTGGCACCAACAATTGTACTTTTTTTTGAGAGGCTCGGAACTCTTCACCTGACACAGACATCTCCACAGTTCTGGGGAGGCTCAGATCTCCCCAACCAGCACCAACAACTCTTCAGTTTTGGGGAGGTTCAGACATTCTCTTTACTGTTTGAGGAGGCTCAGACCCCCTCACCTGGCACCCACATCTCTAATGTATTGGAGAGGAGAGGGGTGCTCAAACCTCTTTTCCTGGATCCAACAACTCTTAGCCTATTTCACTGTCTCTTAGATACTGGTTCTAGCCCATTATTATTATTATACAGGCTTTATATAGCGACAACAGTTTGCGCAGCGCTTTACAACCATTCACTGATAATAGTTCTAGTCTATTCTTACAGGCAATGTGTTCTCATTTTTCTGACCAGCACTTGAATACATTGATGGCTTCTCTAAGAAAAGAAAAGGAAGTAGTGTTGCAACACTTGGCTAGTAATAGGATTTCTTCTTCCCTCCATATTACCTATGTTAATTATAAAATTAATAAATATCTAGCAGCACACTTGTTCAACTTACGCCCAACAGTACAAAATTGCCCAAATTTGTTCTGCGAAGCCACACGTAGCCCATTGTCCAGAGTGGTGACTTTTGTTTCAAACTTTTCCTGCCCATCCACTCTTGCGAAGACTGGCTTGGGTATGCCAGGTAGGGGGGAGGTGAGGGGAATGCTGGGATAGGATCCACCACTACTGTACCGTCTGTAGACTGGTAGCCCGTATCTGGAAGAGACCACACAATATGACAATGTATGGAGTACAGGGAAAGGGGAGACACATGGGGGTTTATTTACTAAAGCTGGAGAGTGCAAAATCAGACTTACTTATGCATAGAAACCAATCAGTTTCTAACGTCAGCTTGTTCAGTTAAGCTTTGGCAATAAAACCTGGATAGATTGGTTTCTATGCAGAAGTGAGTCTGATTTTGCACTCTCCGGCTTTAGTAAATAAACCCCATGGTGTTAATGTATAGAGGACAAGGATGGGTCACAGACAGTACCAACATATACAGAACAGGAAGTAAGATCATACACAGTGAGAATTGAAATTATATACAGGACAGGGAGCAAAGTAACACACATTGACAATGTACACAGGACACAGAGAGGGGTCACACAGCAACAGAACATACAAGACATGGAATGGGGTCACACACAGTGCCAGCATATACAGGACATGAAATTGGATCACACACAGGGACAGCATATACAGGGCAGGTAATGAGGATACACACAGTGACGATATATACAGGACAGGGAATGGGGTCACATGGTGACGATATATACAGAACAAACAGTGGGGTCAGACACGGTGATGATATATACAGGACAGGGAATGGGGACACATGGTGACGACATATACAGAACAAAGAGTGGGGTCAGACACGGTGATGATATATACAGGACAGGGCATGGGGTCACACACGGTGACGATATATACAGGACAGGGAGTGGGGTCACACACGGTGACGATATATACAGGACAGGGAGTGGGGGCACACACGGTGACGATATATACAGGACAGGGAGTGGGGTCACACACGGTGACGATATATACAGGACAGGGAGTGGGGTCACACACGGTGACAATATATACAGGACAGGGAGTGGGGTCACACACGGTGACGATATATACAGGACAGGGAGTGGGGTCACACACGGTGACGATATATACAGGACAGGGAGTGGGGTCACACACGGTGACGATATATACAGGACAGGGAGTGGGGTCACACACGGTGACAATATATACAGGACAGGGAGTGGGGTCACACACGGTGACGATATACACAGGACAGGGAGTGGGGTCACACACGGTGACGATATACACAGGACAGGGAGTGGGGGCACACACGGTGACGATATATACAGGACAGGGAGTGGGGTCACACACGGTGACGATATATACAGGACAGGGAGTGGGGTCACACACGGTGACGATATATACAGGACAGGGAGTGGGGTCACATGTAATAAGAGACAGTAGGATAATAGAATACAGGATATTGGGGCAGTTTTTAAGGTTCAGGAAAACTCAACATAACAGTCCACAGATTTCTGAAATATTGTTATGTTACTTTTAAAAGGGGAACCTCTGCCCCAACTTCATTTTTAGGTTGGATGGAATATGCTGAATTCAGAGGTGTTGGCACACAATGTGTACAATCAGACATTGTACAGCATCTGCTTTACACTTTAATACATTAATCCAGCAACTACAGTTCAGAAAATGCAGAAAGCAACTCAGTAATAACAAATCATAAATAAAAATCTACAGCACCTTATACCATCATACCCCCATATATACAGCTGTGCTCAAAAGTTTGCATACCCTGGCAGAAATTGTGCAATTTTGGCATTGATACTGAAAATATTACTCATCATGCTCACTGATCCTTTTGTTTAATGACAGTGATCATATGAAGCCATTTATTATCACATAGTTGTTTGGCTTTTTAAATCATAATAACAGAAATCACCCAAATGGCCATGATCAAAAATGTGCATCCCCTGGAATGTTTGGCCTTGGTACAGACACACAAGGTGACACACACGGGTTAAAATGGAAATTAAAGGTTAATTTCCCACATCTGTTTGTTTTTAAATTGCAATTAGTGTCTGTTTATAAACAGACAATGAGTTTGTTAGCTCTCATGTGGATGCACTGAGCATGCTTGATACTGAGACATGGGGAGCAGAAAAGAACTGTCAAAAGACCAGCATAACAAGGTAATGGAATTTTATAAAGAAAGCTATATAAATTGATGCGCAAAGCCTTGAATATGCCAGTCAGTACTGTTCAATCACTTATTAAGAAGTGGTAAATTCGGGGATCTCCTGATACCATGCCAAGGTCAGGTAGACCAAGACAGATTGCAGCCACAACTGCCCAAAGAATTGTTGGGGAAACAAAAAGAAAAACCCACAGGTATCCTTGGAGGAAATGCAGGCTGCTCTGGAAAAAAGATGGTGTGGTTGTTTTGAAGGAACACAATATGACGATACTTGAACAAAAAGGAGCTGCATGGATGAGTTGCCAGAAAGATGCCACAAAAAAAGCTTGGTGAGGTGTGTCAAGGTGTTGTCGGGCAAATAGTAACCAGGCTTTTATTTTGTGGCATTGAGGCTACTTTCTGGCAATGTAACCGTGCTGCTCATTTTAGTTAAAGAATCGTGTATTGTGCTCCCTCAACACATCCACACCGTCTTTTTCCAGTGCAGCTTGTATTTCCCTCAAGGTTACCTGTGGGGGTTTTTTTTGTTTTGTTTCCCCAACAGTGGTGGCTGCAATCTTTCTTGGTCTACCTGTACTTGGCTTGGTATCAAGAGATCCCTGAACTTTCCACTTCTTAATAAGTGATTGAACAGTACTCACTGGCATACTCAAGGCTTTGGATATCTTTTTATATCCTTTTCCATCTATATAAAGTTCCATTACCTTGTTATGCAGGTCTTTTGACAGTTCTTTTCTGCTCCCCATGGCTCAGTATCTAGTCTGCTAAGTGCATCCGCATGAGAGCTAACAAACTTATTGTCTGTTTATAAACAGACACTAATTGCAATTTAAAAAGCCACAGATGTGGGAAATTAACCTTTAATTGGCATTTTACCTTGTGTGTCTGTACCAAGGCCAAACATTCCAGGGGATGCAAATGTTTGATCATGTCCATCCGCATGAGAGCTAACAAACCTATTATTTATACACAGACACTGATTGCAATTTAATAAGCCACAGATGTGGGAAATTAATCTTTAATTGGCATTTTAACCCGTGTGTGTCGCCTTGTGTGTCTGTACCAAGGCCAAACATTCCAGGGGATGGAAACATTTGATGAGGACCATTTGGGTGATTTCTGTTATCATTATGATTTAAAAAAATAGCCAAAGAACTATGTGATAATAGATGGCTTCATATCATCACTATCCATAAATAAAAGGCAGCTTTTTGGCATGATCAGTCATACTTTCAATAGCAATGACAACATTTCACGATCTCTGCCGGGGTATGTAAACGTTTGAACACAACTGTATACAGGCTGTTATAAAGTATTGCAGTGCGGGAAACAAACACATATACATTTTTCAAAAGTGAATCGTTTGTTGAAATATGTCATATTTGGGATGTAACAATGGATCTAATCAGCCAAGCTTGTTATGTGCATTTTCTGCATGTGAGCAGAACAGATTTCATATTATTTTTATGTCATTCATTATACTGACATTATATAACGATTACTTCACATCATATCTTGGGAATTACTATAGGAGAGGATGAGCACCCGGTGAGGAGAGGAGAATGTCATCACCGGGCTATAATGTAAAGGAAGAAGTGTGGGGAATGTCCATTATGGAAAGTGTTCCTACCTGTGATGGGAGATCATACTCCTCTAATGATGGAGGAAGATCAGCACATCGCCATTATATAGGAGGGATCACTAAAGGGGCTCAACACTTCTCTTTGTACATATATATGTGTTTCTGCCCTGTAATAGTTTGTACTGGATGTGTATATACAGACAGGGAGTAGGTGGTCTAGGTGAATATACCCAGGAGGAATGGTGGTATAAGTGCTGCACCCCTTGTATGATGTGCTGGGCATATACAATTAGAAGGGGCTGGTGCCAGGTGACGAGAAGGAGATCTGTCCCAAGACTGGATGAAGGAGGCGATAGAGGCAGGCAGTAGATGGAAGGAGATGGCACTGAGCAGGATGGCACAGTAATAATGGAAGGAATTGTGTAGATGAAGATATGGTGGGAGGTTGCACTGATCAGGGTGACACAGAGATAGACAGAAAGTATATAGAGGAGATATGGTGGGAGGTTACACTGATCAGGGTGACACTGCGATCATGGCAGGAGGTATATAGAGGAGATATGGAGGGAGGTTGCACTGATCAGGGTGACACTGGAATCATGGCAGGAGGTATATAGAGGAGATATGGAGAGAGGTTGCACTGATCAGGGTGACACAGAGATAGACAGAAAGTATGAAGAGGAGATATGGAGGGAGGTTACACTGATCAGGGTGACACTGGGATCATGGCAGGAGGTATATTGAGGAGATATGGAGGGAGGTTGCACTGATCGAGGTGACAATGCGATCATGGCAGGAGGTATAGAGGAGATATGGTGGGAGGTTGCACTGATCAGGGTGACACAGAGATAGACAGAAAGTATGAAGAGGAGATATGGAGGGAGGTTACACTGATCAGGGTGACACTGGGATCATGGCAGGAGGTATATTGAGGAGATATGGAGGGAGGTTGCACTGATCGAGGTGACAATGCGATCATGGCAGGAGGTATAGAGGAGATATGGTGGGAGGTTGCACTGATCAGGGTGACACAGAGATAGACAGAAAGTATATAGAGGAGATATGGAGGGAGGTTACACTGATCAAGGTGACACTGGGATCATGGCAGGAGGTACATATGGAGCTGAAATTGTTGCCCTACCTTTGGATCCCCCGCCATGCTCTGCTCCTCGTCATGTTGGTCGCCATCTTGGCACTCTCACCCCTGACCTCCGACTGTCACCTCAGGCCCACTTCCTGTTTCCTATCATGCCGGGAGTGTAGTTCCGGAAAGGGCGGGACCGGGCTGGGAGAGAGGAGGGATACATGGTGTCGGTGTGAGTGCAGAGCTGTGTCCTGTACACTGTACTGGAAATACATTGTAATCAGTTTATTTGTAAACTATGTGCATCCGGTATATACAGTGTCCATCCCTCCGTGAGCTCTTCCCTTCGTGTCCTCTTCCCTCTCCTGTGTATGTTCTTTAGTCCGTGTCATCCATGGTGTTAGCATGTCTTGTGTCCATTCTTCCCACCTCCGTCCTGTGTGTATATGACATTCCCTGTGTGGTCTGTGTATTGTATGTGTCCCTGTCCCATCACCCAGCCCTCATCTCTGGACACTATATACTGTATTTATTCTTTTTGTTCTCAGCCGTTGGAGGGAATTTGTCAACACTGGATCAGACAGAATCTAGAGCAGATGTTCCTGACAACCAGTCAGCTTCTCTCTTTCATTTTCAAAGCTTACCTGAACAGGCTGAAGATAGAAGCTGATTGGTTGTCCCACACAGCTGCTTCAGACTTTGTTTATCCAGTTTCCCATCATTGGATCTTACAATGTTGCTAAATTTCTACTTCTTGTAGAATGTGTCACATTCTTCCCTGCTATATATTGTTTAACTGGTGTAATCCACTAAGCCAGGGGTTGGCAACCAGAGTGCCATGGAACCCTAGGGTTCCTCCAGAGGTTACCAGGGGTTCCTTGAGCAATTTCTGCTTCTCAGATAAGTTCCCACTGACACCCAGGGGCGTATTTACTACAAGTTACTTGCCTAGGGCGGCATTTTTCAGGGGTGCAGCACCTCCCTCCAGGAGAAGGGATGAAAGAAGGGACACATGCTCTATAGCAGTGTTTCTCAACTCCAGTCCTCATGGACCCCCAACAGGTCATGTTTTCAGGATTTCCCTCAAATGAAACAGCTGTGGTAATTACTAAGGCAGTGAAACTGATCAAATCACCTGTGCAAAATAATGGAAATCCTGAAAACATGACCTGTTGGGGGTCCATGAGGACTGGAGTTGAGAAACACTGCTCTATAGGAACCAGGTGTAATCCAAGAGAGGCTGCGGGCTGCTTAGTGTATGTAGAGCCTGACTCATTCCTGGGGATGTCCAGAGATGAATATGAGTGTCTTTCTCTCTATAGCTGGGGGGGGGGGTAGAGGAAGGCTCTCCTAGGTGGGGGGCGGCAGGGGTGTTGTTGGTCAATGTCAGGCTTTCTAAACGACAGGGGCGGGGGTGTTGGTCAGTGTCCGTGGAGGCAGACAATTTTTGTGTTGCCTAGGGCAGCACAAAACCTAAATACACCAATGCTGACACCATTAATCCTTTTAGCTATCTATAAGGGGCGATTCTTTCTAATGACCACAACTGTAAGGAGCATTCTCCCCACTGACCATCACACTAATGTATCATGCAGGGGTGTGGACATTTTTGAAAAAACTACTTGTCCAGGGACTAAATCAGGGCCCCAATCTATTTGTCCCTCATGACAATCTACTTGTCCAGGGACTAAATCGGGGCCCCAATCTATTTGTCCCTTATGACAATTTACTTGTCCAGATTTAAAAAAACATACATTTTAACCAAAACTGTATTTAATTCGGAGGCATTTTAGGAATGTTGGGCTTTTAAAAACTAAAGGGGCTTTATGGCGACTTAAAAGTGTAATATTTTTACCATTGTGCTGTTAATCTCCTCCTCCCCTCCCTGTCTCCAGCACCACATCCAGGGACTAGCAGGGAGGGGAGAGACCTTGCAGTGTAATGAGCATCGATTGGCTGCTCCTCAGGAAATGGGAGGGTCAGGCTTATCCTTTATCCCTTTTGCTATGAGAGCCGTTTTTGCATTTTTTACACAAGTTTAAAAAATAATTTTAGACCTGAAGATTACATAAAACCCCCAAACATGATATATTTTCTGAAAGCAGAGACCCTAGAGAATAAAAGCGTGGTAGTTCAAATTTTTTTTTATGTCGCATGATATTAAAATTTCAGTAAAAAATACAAGTAAGTTAATTTGAGGGGACCAAAAAAGCAATAAATTACCCTATTTGTTGTACTATATAAAACACGAGGTTGCAGCGAGTAAATAGATACCCAGCATGTCAAACCTTACATTTGCGTGCGCTCGTGAAATGGAGACGAACTTCAGTACCCTTTATTTTCTATAGGCGACACTTTTAAAGCCCCTCATAGGTCATCAGTACAGATTACGGAGGAGGTCTCATGCTAGAATTATTGCTCTCATTCTGGTGTGCGCGGTGGTTTGTAATGTGTATCACAATTGACGTTTCCATGCGTAGGCTCCCCCAACATATGCTTTTACGTATGTACGTGTATATATGTGGGGGGGGGGGGGGTTATGTGCCTGGGTGTAACTTTGATTTTTTTTTTTTACAATAAAACTTTTATTTTTTGTTGTATCCTTAATTTCTTTTGTCATCACATAGGAGACAAAGTCCCCTATGTGATGATTTGGGTGGCAGGTTCTATTTATTGCGACATCCAGGGTCTAAAAGACCCTGGATGCCTCCCCTGAATGTAATGCAGTGCACATCACATTCTTTCCTGGCCTCAATGGCCAGGAAATCTTTCAACGGGGACCTGAAATTGACATCATAACATCACTTGCGGGTCAGGACAAGAAGGGGAGGGGACGTGTCCGCTGTCCTCCGTCCCCTCTAGCCAACGGAGGTGAGCCTGTCCCGGGTCCTCAGATGGGCAAGCAGAGCCCAGGAGACCTCAAGCGCTGCCGCCCGAATGCTTCCACCTGACAGGTGAGCCCTGCTAAAGGTTAAAAAAAAAAACTACCTGCCTGGCACTCGGAACTACATGTCTCTGGCATCAGGCGATATAAATTCAACATCCCTGAATTCATGAGTTGTAGATATAGTCATTTTTAGCAGGGGTTCCCCTGAGACTGGAACGTTATTTCAAGGGTTCCTTTGTGTTGAAAAAAGCTGCACTAAGCTATAATGCAGGATCTGTACTATTTGGTACAACTAGAAGCCTCTTTTAATGCTGTATGAGGAAAGCACACTTTATTAAAACAAAGCAGAGGTAACCCCTGTGAAGATATTAAAATGATAGTGCACGAAATTCAAATGATATGATTTGGGTTGGTGTATTCCACACAGCTATGTCATCATACATAACACTGCATACACCTACTCCTTGTTCAACTCTTGCACTGTCCTGTACAGCTCTGTATAAGCCACTTGCATGTTAGTGAGGCTTGCTCAGTAAGTCTGAGAGCTATGTATAGTAAGGAAACCCCATCCAGCAATAATGATGCCTTGATCTGATTGGTTTACTTATTCATTGGAGAGTATAATAATTTTTGCAGCAAACTTGTCGGTATCACTCTTATACTGTAATAATCAATCTTTCTGCTTTTTACCCAGGATGCAATGGATCAGGTGACCCCTGCTACAAACAAAACATGATGTCAGGAGACTTCGCCTTCTGACACCTGACCTTTCATTTTACTATTATTTCATTACTGATTACCTTATCATGTCTGGACTCCCCACATCCGGGAGGAAAGCCAAGACCCTGATCATCGAGGATGGTAAAGTCTGGACCTGATTTTTTTTTTTTTTTTTTCTTTTTTGTATTAGCTAGCCGCTGACAGTCACTAGCAGGTTGGGGCCACATACACATAGGGCTTGATTTGCTAAACCAATAGAAGCTGTATATTTTGCATAGTGCATGTTGGTAAATAAGGTAAACCTGTGACTACTTTGAGTACCCTATCATGTTTGTGAGTAAGGGTAAAAATTTATTTTTTAAAAATGGGGTATGTAGCGCTAGAGAACAGATGACAAGCACAGGGACTGTTACAATATGAAATAATCACATAGGAGTTCATATAATGACTCATATATAACAGTCAGAAGCAAAACAGAGATAATCCAATGCTGCTCCAGATCACATTCGATGAGATATAGGAAGATAGTGAGGTTGTGCGCTTACCACAAGTACACACAATATGAGCATTGTATGCAATTCAACAGCAACCGGGCATCATGGTCTGGTCAATAGCCTGGGCACCCTCTGGTCATATCCGAACATCCAGGACACAGGTACACCGCTAACCAAGCTCCCTCTGGCTTTCCAATCCAAAACGCCACCTTACATTAGCTCATTAAAAAAACGAGCCGGGAAGCAAGAAAGCGCTTATAGTGAAGTACGTTTATTGAAAACACACGATGTAAGCAGAACAACCAGAACTTACATCGACAAACTATACATCCAGGCCCAGATAAATAGGCTCCCTAGTGGTTAGTGGTTAATACAACATGCACTGCATACAGATCCAGGTCCAATAGATGAAACCCTGGTGGCTAGTGATACCATGAGTATATAGTCATATAATGTATGGGTAATGCAGATATACTCATCCAGGTCTGGTGAGGCAGTTCCCTGGTGGCTAGTGGATCCTCAATAGCAAAGGCGTCAGTAGGGTGGATCCCCTAACATGTTTCGAGCTAAAGCTCGTTTTCAAAGGGGTGAATCCTGCCCTTAGACGCCAGTTTAAAAAGCCCGCGGTCGCGCATGCGCATTACGCACCACGCGCCGCTCCAGGATACTGCGCATGCGCGAATGACGTCACACGCTAACCGTGTAGCTACTGCGAATGCGCGAGCGCGTCATCACTATGGACACTGAAGCCCAAATGACAAGATCTGCCCACACTTAGGCAGGCATAGGGCAGGTCTGGACGGCTGCTCTCATCCTCCATAGAAGCGGAGACCAGAGCAGCTATCTATAGTGGTATATGCACAATCTAGATACACTAGATCGCCAGGGAAATACCCCAGAAGCAAAAAAACAGTTATATCCATAATTATGACATACATTTAAAAAACATAAATATGTAAGAACCACATATGTGCATTTTAATGAATATAAAAAGACTGCAGGATCACATATAATTAAAATCCTTAAAGTGATCCATCTATAACTACACCCAAGTTAAAAATGGAATAAGAAACGATCAAATAAAACAATATAATCATGCCACATTACAATGACATATATGCTGTTATCAAAAAAATAAGTGTCACATACTAATGACGAACAGTAAAACCATGCTAATGATCATGTGATGTCATGTAAAGAAATATATAATAAATGTCCAATATTTATACCCACATAATTAATATTATACAATCCAAAAGAACTAACGATCAAAGTGCAGAGTGGAAAATCATGCACAATGGTATCAATCTACCTTTATTAGAAAATCCCATTAATGTCAAAGTGGGATATAAACCATCTAGAAATGATGGATAGAATTCTATATAGACAGTCATTACCCAGCAGTAAACATGTCAATATAAATTCAAAGAACCCATTCCATCATTCAATGGTGAAACAATATCGTAAATGTACCCCAGGTAATGGTATAATGTACCGAAATTAGCACATAACTGGTAAAAAATCTAAAAACAATACAGGTAGCACCGTGGACAAATCAAAATCTAAACACATAAAAAGCTGTATAAATAGAAACAAAGAACCTAGTAAAACCCGAATCAACTGTTATCAATAAAGCAGTTGATGTCCAGGTCTACATTGAAGCCTCTGGGCTGAAGAGACTTGAGCTCTACAATCCACTTCGTCTCAAGACGGGACACCGCTATTTATTTTTGCTAGCACATTATTGTGTATTCAAACTGATCAGTTTCCCCTTATTTACTAACATTCACATTACTAAGTAAGTAGATTTTACTCCTTTATAGGACATCAGCTTCATGGTATATGATAGTGTCACGTATTGCTTCTATGTATTTAACAGTGATAAAATGTGAATTAGTTGTATTTGGTCATTTCAGCAGCTCTTCACTTTGAATCCTGATTATAGGAAGGACTTCCTCCTTTAGGTAGAAAATAAACCACTTAGAGGATGACACAAGGCAAGGGGACTTTCACAGGATAGTGAACAGTCATTTATGTGTTCTTGCCCACTCCATTGCAGACTGTGATGCTGCACCTCCAGATGAAGCCAACCCCTTTTCCTTCAAGGAGTTTGTGAAAAGCAAAAGCCGCCCAAAAAATTGTGACGTAGAATCCTCAAAGGTTTGTTGCTTTTTTTTTTTTTTTTTCTTTTTTTAAGAAAAATATTGCTAAGGAATCTGAAGAATTTACTGAATAACCAAGGCGAGGGCAGCATTCCAGTCCACTATTTTTCCTCGTGATCTTTTGAATTTAGGGGAGTACTTTTTATTTTTATCATATAAACATTTACATTGTGGTAGGTATGCATTTATTTGTGGCCACTAAAACTGGTGCACTCAGAATCTGGTCCAGCTTGCATGGTAGCCAGTCAGCTTCAGCTTGTTCAATTAAGCTTTGACAATAAAACCTGGAAGTTGATTGGTTTCTATGCAGAGCTGCACCAGATTTTACACCATGCGGTTTTAGTAATAACCCCCTATGCTACATTTTGAAATGTATTACATTTTGAAATTAGTCTGTTTACATTTCACAACATGACTATATGTCAATTTTAAAGAGTCAAGGGATCTGGTTCTCTCCAGGCAAGCAAGAACATCTCTCATTTACCAGCATTTTGCTGACATCCCATTTGCTTATTTTGTCTGTCTGATATTGCTTGAGTACTCCACACCTCCCTGCTGTGTAAAACCCTCACGTCATTGGCATTTGTGATTTTTGGAACACCTAATTCTGGGACACCCATCAAGGTATCTTTGCTGTCTAAAAATGCACATCCTTGATAATTAGGTGAGAAATGATTCATACCCCTTCTCCCTCCTACTTTGCAATCTCCAGAAATTATTATTGAGTGATGTAGATCCAAAAACTGGACATCCTACGTGGCTGCCATGAGGCTGCAGTCCTGCAAAGAACAAAATGTGTGACGAGAAGCTGCAGCCTCATTTGAAAGCTTTACAAAAGCTCTGATCCATTTGTTTAGGCGTTTGATTTTAGCACAGTTCAACTGTTTACCGAATTGATTGGAACTTCACTGATTGACTTTAACTGCTTCCTAGTCTTTTAATGTGTTATGGCAGGAAAAACTGCTAAACATATAGTTTAAAAAATAAGTTCACTTTTGGGAACATGTTACATGTTTCAACAGTTTTTAGGATGGAACATGTAACATTTTCCCACTGCTCCAGCTTCTTCCCGATCTGCCGCTTCTAGTGACAGCGAGCTGGATATCTTCTCCCCGAACTCGCTGTCACAATGACACTACAGGATCGCTGGTGAGCAGTCTAGGTAGTTCATTGATGGTTCCTGTCATTGTGTAACTGCCTGCCTGTATGAGGTACGAGCAGACTGCTTACACTGACAGTCAGCAGGAGCCTTGCTTTGAACCTGTGATCTGCTGAACACGGGTGCAATGCTTTACAGGCTCCTAATAATAAAAGAAAAATAATAAATTCTCATTTTTTTTTTTTACCTGCAAAAAGATGCGCAAGTATAATTTTTTTTTAAAAGGTGAATTTATCCTTTAAATACATATCTGTTTAATGTTTAAACTGCAAAATGATTTGCCATTTCAGTCGCTGTTATAACATCACTCTGCTAAATCCTGAGTCTGCTTTACTTCGTACTGAATTCAGCGTACACAGTGCCTTCCTTCACTGTGCAGGAATAAGCAGTTTATTCTGAAACGATTATATATTTTTTTCAGAACACCAAACAAAGTGCCACCCTGATTCCCAAGCCTTGCAGTAAGCTGCATTTGAGTCCTGAGTACCAGGAGACCTTCTTTAAAGACCCAACAGTTGCAGATGATTTGCTGGACGATGACGAGGATGAGGATGGGGATTGGAGTGGGAGTTATCACCCATCAGTTATTGAACAAACACATGATATTGACACATCACAGGGCAGCTTTTGTGACGAATCATATCGATACTGTGAC
Organism: Staurois parvus; assembly: GCF_062004578.1. Classification (NCBI taxonomy): domain Eukaryota; kingdom Metazoa; phylum Chordata; class Amphibia; order Anura; family Ranidae; genus Staurois; species Staurois parvus. The sequence goes on along the minus strand of NW_028318148.1, from coordinate 260,902 downwards.
ATCTCCAGTGGTGATCCATTTACAGCTTGGCTGCCTGCCAGAGCGGTCTCTCCTGTTAAAGCAGATCCCACTAACGACACTGTTAATTATTCTATGGAGGAGCTGCACTTTCAAACACTGCAAATAAATTATGAGGCGGTAAGTGGCATCTGATCATATTCACTGTGCAAGTGTACATGGGGTTTTCACATCATCAGATTGAGACCAATTTGTGCTTTGCTGTGTGATTTTACTAGCTGCATACTTGCATCTGGAAGATTGATTCACTAGATAATAAAATGCACCTTCAAGGAGCAATTCAGTTGTGGCACCTACCATATTCTTTCTTGACAGTTTCCCTTTAAAGTCAGAGCTTAAGATGGCCATATACATAGCAATTTGTGATCGATTTGAGTACAAGTAATTGCAAACAAGTGGTTTATTGATTAAAATATCAAGCAATGCAACACACATATCCTGGTATTCATAAATACTGGCGCAGACAGATTTTGCGACAGTGTCTCTCGTGTCTTGTAAAAGTGGTAAATATTGTACCAAACTCATGTTCCTGTGTGGGAACTTGTGCTTGAATTTGGCTCATGCTGCGTCACTTTTAGAATGTATGTGAGACACTTTAGCAAAATCTGTCTGAGCCAGTTTTTCTCTCTACACCAAAAGAGAGTTGGCCCTAATTAACACCACTTTTGAATTTGGCACATTCAATGTGACGCAAGGTAGATATGGTGCATTCAATGCGACGCAACTTAAAAGTGGCACATTTTAGAACTACCTAAATTTGGTGCACGAGTCACTGTCAGATCCAAAAGTGTCGCAAATGCTTCATAAATGTGATGCAATACAGTAACAAAAGGGATAAATGCCTTAAAAGTTGCGCAAAAGCTTTACTGAATTCCTTGCATAGTATTGTTTCATATTTTGCAGTCAACTAAAAATAGGGGTCAAAAATGAAATTTAGCGGTTGTAAATTTAAGCAATCTATTAAACGCAATTATTTAATCAATCTGAATTATGATTGGTTCTCCCAAAACATGCAGATATTTGAATAATTAGGAGCGGTTATCAATATTCAATAGAAATAGATCAAGAGCTCACTAAATCAATTCAAGTTTTTATTCAATCATTTTGGTCCCATTGAATGATCAATTGTATGCTCTTTTGGCTATGTATGTGGCCACCTTTAGGCACACCTGGTCTGCATCCCACAGTGCAATGTGTGTGCTTTGCAGCAGCCCTTTTTCAGCAGAGGACTCTGTGTGGCTCCCACCTCCCAGTCATTGGGTCCTAGTAATCAAAATAAAAATACAATTGGCTAATGTAGATAATACTAGTAAATGGTATGATTTGTCCTCTCTTTGGTGTTTAGCTGCAGCAGGAGAACAATCTTCTAAAACGAAGAGTACAAGAACTTCAGGAGGATAAATGAATCCCAGGCAGATAAGTAAGCAAATACAGATTAAATATATTTGAACATGTTAGTCTACTAATGAAGATTTACAGGTCTAGTCCACTTAAACGTGATATTTTAGTTCTAGGTGGATTCTATCTCTTCACCCTCCGCTCAGCTTGGTTCCATTTTTATATGCTGTCATACATCTTGTAGAAACACTGATATGAAGGAACAATGGCATTAGATAGACCAGATTCATCTATTCTTTAAAGTTGCCATTGCTTAAGAACATTTATCTGTTTTTTTCGTTCTGAATGGTACCATACTTTCTTCTCCCGTCCCATAATTGGGCAGATCTCTGAGTTGTCATTGCTACATTTTTGAAATACTGCAGTTAAAGGGGTGGGGTTTAGCGGCAAGGGGAAGTTTCTTGTCAATACAACTCACCACAGTGAAGACGAAGATTGTCTTGCATTCTCTTGCTATTAATACTAGACAAGGCTTACTATATTTACAGTACAGAATGTATGTTTTAGGGTAAAAAGATCTGCATACAAAGTTGGAGGAGAAGATTCTGGAGGAGCAGAAGGAGGCACAGGATTTGGAGTCCATGGTACAACAGGTGGAGGCCAATCTTCAAATGATGACGGTCAGTACAAGAGTTTTGTAACTTGCTGGTATCATATTATTTGATAAGGTTTCTGAATCTCCTTTCATCTTCCAGAAAAGGGCATCAAAGGCTGAGAATCATGTGACCAAACTGAAGCAAGAAGTGGCTCTTCTCCAGGTAGATGCAGAATGATATTCAACACCTGCATGATACAAAGTATCCGCTCATACCAACACTGTCAAAGACTCCTACAGACCTTACAAAACATTTTGTGGATGTGATTCACCCAGCTTATACTCCCCCCCCCCCCCCCCCCCCTTCCTTTTGGCCTCAAAAACCTAGACGGGCAAAGCTTATCTGGCCTAATTATGACATCACTCAAGGTGTCCATTTTCTTTAGTAAATGTTCCCAATTACCTAAAGGGGGCAGCAAAGGATTAGGAATAATTTTGGATTTTTCCTAAAAACTTCTGTGCTATGTCAAGAGTTGACCTATAATGAATTATATAAGTTATTATCAACAAATTTCTATCTATACATTTTGCAGACATTCGCTGAGGCCATTTGTACTGAAATCTCTTAATTATCTAAATTCTTCCGTTGTAATATAATAAACTCAAAATAATTTCATTACAATAAATACAAGAACAATTTCCAAAATTCTGTCAAAACTGAGTTTTAAAGAACATTTGTTTAGCCTGTTACATGAAAGTAAGGTTAATAATATAACTGCGATTTGCAAAATCTTCAACTTTACTCAAATTAGTTGATGCAAAAAATAAAATTAAAAACAACTACATCTAGTATTATGACCTCCATGATTTGTAAGGACAGCACCAAGTCTTCTACACGTGGAATGAACGAGTTTGTGATATTGCAACATCTGTCTTTTTCCATTCTTCAAGAGCCGACCTCTTTTAGAGAGTGGATGGAGAATGATGCTCAACTTGTCTCTTCAGAATTCCCCATAGGTGTTCGATTGGGTTCAGATCAGGAGACATACTTGGCCACTGAATCATTTTCACCCTGTTCTTCTTCAGAAAATGCAACAGTGGCCTTAGATGTGTCTTTTGAATCATTGTCATGTTGGAAATGTGCATGACGACCAAGGGCATGGAGTGAGGTAGCATCTTCTCTTTCAATACACTGATGACGCCATACAGTTTTAAAGCCATTAGTTCCAAAAACTTTTATCATGGTCTCATCACACCAGAGTACAGAGTACCAGTAGTCTTCATTTTCAGCATGGGCCCTGGCAAATTCTAGGCAGGCTTTTTGTGCATGGCTTTAGGAGAGGCTTCCCTGGTGGACGACACCCATGCATGCCATTCCTCTGCCAGTGTATGCCGACAGGGGAAACAATCACTCCAGTTTGGCTTTCTACTTCTTTAGCTAGCTGCAGTGAACTTGAATGGCAAATTTCTTTAACCCTTTTCATCAGAAAACGCTCCTGTCGAGGTGTTAACTTCTGTGGACGGCCTTGACGTCTCTATGAGATGGTTGCAGTTCCATCTTTGTTAAATTTTGTATCACATTTTCTACAGTATTTTGACTGATAAGTAAAGCTTTGCTGATTTTTTTGTAGCCTTCACCTTTCTTGTGTAAAGAAATTATTTTCTTTCTTAGGCCTTGTGAGATGGGAAGGGGTTTTCTTTAGGTAACACCCTTTTATTATTATTATTATACAGTACTTATATAGCGCCAAAGGGTATGCTCAGCACTGTACAGTAGCAAGGGGGACAGAACATGAGACAAGACAGTAACAATACAATACACGAGGGGTTCGAGGGCCCTGCTCTTTCGAGCTTACAATCTAGGAGGGAGGGGAAAGTGGTACAGGAGGAAATGGCTGTGGGGAATGGAGTGGTGGGAGGAGTGGAGGAGGTTAGTTGTTGGGTGAGGTCAGGTGTTAGGTGAGGTTGGGGTAGGCTTCCCTGAAGAGGAGGGTTTTCAGGGTGCGCCTGAAGGTGAGGAGGGTAGGTGACAATCTGATGGATTGGGGTAGGGAGTTCCAGAGGATGGGGGAAGTCCTAGAGAAGTCCTGCAATCAGACGTGGGAGGAGGAGACCAGGGAGCTAGAGAGTAGGAGGTCCTGTGAGGATCGGAGGGCACGGGCATCAACTGACTGCTGGATGCTTGTTTAATGAATAATTAGACTCGCCTGTAGTTGAATTCTTGTTAATTAGGATTTTGTTGTCTAAAATTTAGCTTTGCTCCTAAGACTTTCATTGGGGTGTATTAATTTTGCAACATGGTCTTGAATGGATTTGTTAGGAAAAATACTTTTTTGTGTGTGCAAATGAACAAATCTTGTTTGTAATCAATGGCCCCCATTTGTGGGAGTATTTTGTAGTATAGTGTCCCATAGAAAATGTTTTCGGAAAGGAAAGGTTTTCTGAAAAATCTGTTGGAGTGTACGCATTTATGCTGAGCACTGTAGATATAAAGATTGAATATAGTAATATAAAAAACAAATTACTTTTCCGCTGCCCTATAGCAGAAATACTGCTACAGAGAGGCAGGGATACACAAAATCACATGTATATATACATGATTTTACATTTCCGGGTAGGGGGTGCACACGCGAGCCCTATCCGCGCCGCCATTCGAGGCCTCGGCTGTCAATCACCTGGTGCTGGTGAATGATCACCGAGTATTACCAACAATAAACAATACAGTTCTCTCCCCTGTCGGCTCCAGCACACTGTTTTGTATGGCTCTGCATGGCATACAAAGCAGTGTGCTTACAGTGGAAAGCACAGACACAGCCTCATAGTAAAACACACACAGCACACAGTTAACCCTTTGATAGCCCCAGATGTTAACCCCTTCCTGCCCAGTGCCATTAGTACAGTGTCAGTACTTTTTATTAGCACTGATCACTGTATTGGCGTCACTGGCGCCAAGTTAGTTCCCCCCCCCCCCCCCAGTGTCAGAATGCCTGCTTCAGTCCCGCTATGAGTCGCTGATCGCCGCCATTACTAGTAAAAAAAAAAAATTCCAGTATATATACCGCCATTTGTAAACACTATAACTTTCACATAAACCAATTAATTTACATGTATTGGGATTTTTTTTATCCGCAAAGACATGCAGCAGAATACATTTTGCCCTAAATTTATGGCAAAATTTTATTTTTTAAAACATTTTTACTGAACATGTTAAATAGCAAAAAGTCAAAAATATTGTTTTATTTCTTAAAATTGTCAGTCTTTTTGTTTATAGAGCAAAAAATTAAAATGCACAGGCGATCAAATACCACCAAAAGAAAGTGGGAAAAAAGGACATAAATTTCATTTGGGTGCAGCGTTGCATGACCGTGCAATTGTCACTTAAAGTAATGCAAAAAATGGCCTGGTCAGAAAGGGGGGTAAATCCTTAGGAGGGCAAGTGGTTAATTTTTTGGTAAATGACATTTTTGATTAAAATAATCTTGTCAGATAATAACACCATATGCAAGGTAAATTTTAATATGAACTCTTTTCCAGATTTTGATGAGGAAATAAAAAATAGTGAACTGTTATTTGTCCTTTTTGAGTCCGAGACATGGCCTCCTCAATTAATCTTGCAATGTGGTACCATGATCAGTCCTTATCTCATGACTATCTGATACAACTGTACCCCCCAAATTTACAACCTGGGAAAGTATGCCGTAAGAAACTGAGAATGTCTGATGTTAGAGTCTTTGGACAGAAACCATGAACTGAAATTCAACTTGAATACTGATAGAATATTAAGAATAAAATGGCTTCCAGCATGCTCATGTTACATTATGTAGATATAAGTTTGGGCCTTACAGTTTAATTTTATGAGCACAGAATAGTTCTGACACAGCTTAAAGGGAAACTATCATTTTCAGTAATTGCACATTGATTTTTCATCTATCTGTAGGTTATTTGTGACATTACTATTGCATTTTATTTTCATGGCTGTTTGACCAAGCAGAGTGGGATAAAATCATTTAGTCACATTAGTAGTAGCTAGTCCCATTCAGCTTGTTCATTAATGCTTAAGGAATGCAAGCACATTTTTTAAATGAGTGTTGGGACCATACCCCAGCATGTTTTGGCCACGTAGGTAACGTAGTTACCTTAATGCAGTCACCATGGTGTCATGAATTTTGTCAAGGCAGGTAGTGATTGAGAAAAAAGCATGATGGGGAGTGTGAAAGTGTCATGAAGTCAGAAAGATACATTCTTTGTTGGGGTTAAATGGCTGAAGGTGTGATATGCTGTCAGATCACAAAGGTAGAGATGTTAAAATGGCGTTATATGTAGGTGACAGGTGGTGTTGCAGGCCTTCGCCCTTGTTTAGAAACAGTTTTTCCAAGTTTAACATAAATGGCCTCCTGGAAACCAATTTTCCTCACCATCCTCTGTGAATGTCCCTTGTCCTTAAAGTGTTACTAAACCCACAACAGTAAAATCAGTCTGTATATTCAGTAAAGCATGTTTGTTATATAATAAGGATGTTTGATCCTGTCTTCTCTGATCCTCCCCTTCTACTGTTCCCCATCCATCTGCTGATAAAACAGCCTTGAGGGCAAGCTGCACATACTCAATGTGGTGTGTATTGCTAGAGTGTTTTTTTCTTTTTCTTTTCTTTGGAGAGTGCATGTGATCAGCACAGGGCCAATCTGTGCTGTTCAGACAGAGGACCAGGGGTTATGCAGCCTCATAGGACAATCAGGGAGAATGAAAATTCCTCCTGTAAGCTTTAACCAGTGCTCTGCTGGACTCTGATAGAAGTCACAAGACTGCTCCTAACTACTGATGAGAAAAGATATATATTTACTGAACCTGTGGATTTTACCCTCCCATGTTAGACGATTCTTTTTTGGGAGGTTGTATTGTTAATGCAGAGTAGAGGTTTTTGCATTCCTCATGACACTGGACTGTATATACCAAGATCTTTTGCTTGTGTTTGGGTTCGGAAGTACAAGTCGATGTTGACACTTCTAGGCTTAACAAGGATACAATGTTTGTCAAAAATCTTTCTGTGATTTTTGGACACTCAAGCCACCTATCTCACGTTTTCTGCTTCTCTCTTCCTTTGGATGGTCCTGTGTCTTTGCTTTACCTTGTGTGTGTGTGTGTGTTTTTTTTTTAGAAAAGACCTGTCTGGGTAGCTACAAACTTTCAAAGCACTTTCATGGTGTCTGTGTTCTTTGTTTTTGGAGTTTGTTGTTACCATCTCGGACCAGTGTTGAAGAGTTTTAATGACCCATAATTTGCGGTGGGTGTCAAAATACATATACAAGTCCTTATAGGTAGGGCTCTTGCAGACCTTTATGCCCAAGTTACCCTCTTCTGTGACAGTAACATGCAGTTAAAAAGGGTTTTTTTGTAATTCTGTTTTTCTTCCCGTTTCAGTTTGTGTGTTGACTGAAAACATATACCTATAGTTGCAAGAAAAAGTATGTGAACCCCTTGGGATTACGTGGAGTTTTGCATGAATTGGGCATAAAATGTGCTCTGAACGTCATCTAAGCCACAACAATAGAAGAACACAGTCTGCTGAACACAATACTACACAAACATTAGATGTTGCCATGGTTTAATTGCACATAACATGTAAACATTCACAGTGCAGGGAGGAAAAAGTATGTGAGACCCTAGCTTAATGACTTCTCCCAGAGCTAATTGGAGCCAGGAGTGAGCCAACCTTGACTCCAATCAGTGTGATGATATTGGATGTGTTGCTGACAGCTGTCCTGCCCTTAAAAAACACACACCTGTTTTGGGTTTACTGGTTTCAAGAAGCACTATCTGATGTGAACCATGCCTCGCAGAAAAGAGCTCTCAGAAGACCTACGATCAAGAATTGTTGACTTGCATGAAGCTGGAAAGGGTTACAAAAGTATCTCCAAAAGCCTTGATGTTCATGTGTCCACGGTAAGACAGCCTGTCTACAAATGGAGAAAGTTTAGCACTGTTGCTACTCTCCCTAGGCGTGGTCATCCTGTAAAAATGACTGCAAGAGCACAGCGCAGAATGCTGCATGAGGTAAAGAAGAATCCCAGAGTGTCAGCTAAAGACCTACAGAAATCTCTGGCACATGCTAACATTTTTGTTGACACATCTACAATAAGGAAAACATTAAACAAGAATGGAGTACATGGGAGGACACCACGGAGGAAGCCATTGCTGTCCAAAAAGAATATTGCAGCATGTTTGAAGTTTGCAAAAGAGCACCTGGATGTTCCACAGCACTACTGGCAAAATATACTGTGGACAGATGAAACCAAGATTTGGGAAGTTGTTTGGGAAGAACACACAACACTATGTGTGGAGAAAAAAAGGCACAGCACACCAACATCAAAACCTCATCCCCACTGTAAAACATGGCGGAGGGAGCATCATGGTTTGGGGCTGCTTTGCTGCCTCAGGGCCTGGACGGATTGTTGTCATTGATGGGAAAATGAATTCCAGAGTTTATCAAGACATTTTGCAGGAAAACGTACGACCATCTGTCTGCCAACTGAAGCTCCGCAGAGGATGGGTGATGCAACAGGACAATGACCCAAAGCATACAAGTAATTCAACAAAACAATGGCTGCAAAAGCACAGAATACGCCTTCTGGAGTGGCCCAGTCCGAGTCCTGACCTCAACCCGATTGAAATGCTGTGGCATGACCTTAAGAGAGCGATTCACACCAGACATCCCAAGAATATTGCTACACTGAAACAGTTTTTTGAAGAGGAGTGGTCCAAAATTACTCCAGATTGTTGTGCAGGTCTGATCTGCAACTACAGGAAACGTTTGGTTGAGGTTATTGCTGCCAAAGGAGGGTCAACCAGTTATTAAGTCCAAAGGTTCACATACTTTTTCCTCCCTGCACTGTGAATGTTTACATGTTATGTGCAGTTAAACCATGGCAACATCTAATGTTTGTGTAGTATTATGTTCAGCAGACTGTGTTCTTCTATTGTTGTGACTTAGATGACGTTCAGAGCACATTTTATGCCCAATTCATGCAAAACTCCACGTAATCCCAAGGGGTTCACATACTTTTTCTTGCAACTGTAGTTACCTACATTCGGTATAGAATTACCCCCCTTTAAAAAAATCACATTTTGTTACTTTGCAGCCTGAAACGAAGACAGACAGTTTTAGTTTCATCCAGCTGTATTTACTCCATGCAGCTTAAAACATCCAGGTGAAAGATATAACACCAATGTGTCAGAAAACAATAAAAAAACTTTCAAAAACAGAATCACTGACTTGGAAAAAAAGATCACCCCTCTCCTAAAAATGACTTCTAAAATCAGTCAGGTGTAGCTAATCACCTTTTCAATGGCACACAAAACCATTTGACTTTTAACTGTGATCAGCTGTTGTCATTTTGATTAGCTCAGCATGAAAAAACTTTCCTGGAGAATTTCAGTCCCTGATAGTGCAACTGAAGCAAACAATCACCTATTTGTGGCAAGGCACTGTCAAAAGATCTCCGGGATAAAGTTGTGGACAGGCACAAGTCAGGAAATGTATACAAAAAAATGTCAAAGGCTTTATCAACACCTAGAAGCACAGTGAAGTCTATTAATAAAAAGTGGGAAGGTATTTGGTACAACACAGACTCTCCCTGGATCAGGATGTCGCTCCAAACTGGATGAAAGAGCCAGCAGGAAAATGGTCAGAGAGGCTACCAAGAGGCCTACAGCAACTCTGAAGCAGTTGCAGGAATTTATGACAAAGAGTGGTCATTGTGTGCATGTGACAACAATATCACAAATTCCCCACAAATGTGGCTTGTATGGGAGGGTTGCAAGAAAAAAGCCACTCCTCAAGAAAGGCCACATGGAAAAAGTTATGTTCAGATGAGACTACAATTGAATTATTTGGCCTCGACACTAAACTATATGTCTGTCGGAAATCCAATACAGCTCACAATCCAAATAACACCTTTCCTACAGTAAAGCATGGAGGTGGTAATATCCTGGTATGGGGGGTTTCTCTGCAGCAGGAACTGGAGCACTTGTCCGGATAGAAGGAAAAACATATTTGGCAAAATGCCATCAAATTCTTGAGGAAAATCTGCCCTTTGACTTGCAACACGATCATGACCCAAAGCACACAGCAAAAATTACCACACAGTGGTTGAAGGAGAAAAAAGTGAATTTCTTTGCATTGCGTAGTCGGAGCCCAAACTTAAACCCCATTGAAAATCTGTAGATTGACTTGAAGACTGCAGTCCACAAACGGTCACCATCAAATTTAACTGAACTTGAGCAGTTCTGCAAAGAAGAGTGGGCAAATATTGCAAAATCTAGATGTGCAAAGTTAGTAGTGACATATCCCAACAGACTAAAGGCTGAAATTAAAGCAAAAGGTGGTTCAACAAAATACTGACACAAAGGGGTGATCTTTTTTTCCAATTCAGTGATTCTGTTTTTGATTTTTTGTTTTCTGACCTGTTGATGTTATATCTTTCACTTGGATATTATAGGTTGCACTAAGTAAATACAGCTGGATAAAACAAAAACTGTGTCTGTCTTCATTCCAGGCTGCACAGCAACAAAATTAATTATTTTAAAGGGGGGTGATTTTTTTCTATAACCACTGTATGAGACTCTAAATGCTAGATGATTGTTCCTGACACTCAATAGAACTGATGAAGCCATTTGAATGAGTGGTGAAACATCTACAACATTACAGAATAAATGCAGTTGAATGTGACAACTACTGCTAGCTGAACTGTGACCTGGATAAAGGGAAACTTTGCCCAATTACTGTGCGGGAAGTAAAGCCTGCATACGTAATGAGGAAATATGGCTGTCCCCATGTACACATACAATTATAATTTCAATATTGAAACAATGTTTCTAAACATTTATCACACTCTGATAAGATTACATACATTAATCTAGTCCTATTCAGGTGTATAACAAAAAGCTATACTTTTCCCTCCTAAAAATATTAGCTTCTGTAAGGTTGTGAAACACAGCCAATGTTTTAATTATTATTAACCACTACCTTGCCCTATTGCCGCTGTTTCCTTTAGATTCAGTTGAACACCTACAAAGCAGAGAACGAAGCTTTACGAAGGGGTGAGACAGCCGGAATGAATGCTGTAAAACAAAATGCCAACTTGGCGTTAGAGAACCTGCACAAGGCGGTGAGCGGTGCCCAGGTCTCTATAAAGTAAGCTATATTTTCTGTTTAGATTATTTAACTACATATCACCTGCTTTGTTTTTATTTATTTTCATTTTTACACTCCACAGGCAACTGGTGTCTGGAGCGGAATCTTTAAATATTGTGGCACAGCTTTTAAACTCCATAGACAAAATAGCAGAAGTTCATGAGGACGTTCCCTAAAAGTTTGACTACTCTGCCTTTGGAGAATGTGCCAAAAACCACTGCCTTGTAACAGCCAATCAGGTTTCAGCTGTGAAGGTGTCTTAGCATTGGAATGAAGTGTCTGGTTAGTTGCTGTGTTCTAAACTGTACTTTTCGGACTATCAGTATGTGAAATCACCATTTTATAGATAACATGAAAATACGTTCTCATGGTTTGTAATTTTGCGGGATCCTTGTGAGCTGATTTGCTGCATTTTGTAATATCTTACAGTGCACAGCATGGTTGACAGGCACTTGTCAGCTTCATTTCAACTGTCACCTATTCCAAAATCTGATCTTCTCTATTTTTGTATATACTAAATATTTTCTTTAATATACTCTAAGTGGCATCTGCATACATGAACAGGTCTGTGGTTTGTTCTCTGCTAACTGGCCAAAAATTCATTATGATATTTATTTATTAAAAATTAGATGGGGCTATATATATATATATATATATTTTACTTTTTAACAATCTTTTCTGTGAGCAATTAGAGAAAAACTAAAATTTATCTTTTCTATTATAGGCCTAATAAACTTAGTTACTTTTATAAATATTTAAATATTGCAAATATGATTGCAAAATGTCCCATATTCAAACAGGAAATTACACATTGACAGCTGTGCTGGCAGAGTTGCCTGTGTGCAGGTTTTGGGCCCCCTGTTCAACTACTGGCCAAGTACAAACACCTATTCACTGTGCATTGATTAACAGCTAGATAGAAGTGAGTGTGAGTAAGTCCCAGTACCCATTTCAGCCACATCTTGTGTAAATAGGTCCCGGGCTGCACAGAATGCATAAATATTATGCCCATCCTTGACATAATTGTGCTTGCAGCCTGTTATTATGTAAAGCACATGCACTGGTGCAATGTGGATTTCTAGCATTTTGTTTACTACCCAATGCTCCTGTACAAGAATATTGCAGACTGTGTGTTTAAAACGTTCCCAAGCCTGAAATGGCAGCAAATCAGTACTGGTTGCATTACAATATTGCAAAAATATAATATATTTACCTTCTGTTCAGATGTGGAATTATATTTTTTTTCTCCAATATTGTATGTATATACACTGACCGACCACTTCATTAGGTACAGCTTTTCAATTGCTTGGTAACACAAATTGCTAATCAGCCAATCACATGGCAGCAACTCGATGCATGTAGACATGGTGAAGACGACTTGCTGAAGTTCAACCCAAGCATCAGAATGGGGAAGAAAGAGGATTTAAGTAACTTTGAACGTGGCATGGTTGTTGGTGTCGGACAGGCTGGTCCGAGCATTTCAAAAACTGTTGATCTACTGGGATTTTTATGCACAACAATCTCTAGGGTTTACAGAGAATGGTCCGAAAAAGAGAAAATATCCAATGAGTGGCACTTGTGTGAATGAAGATGCCTGGTTGATGTCAGAGGTTAATGGAAAATGGGCATTTGTTTTAGAACATGGCAAAGTTATAACCATAGCAGTGGAGCATAGCAGAGGTGCCACCCCTCTCCCTCTTACACATTAGTGAAAAAAAATCTATTTGTCTTGCAAATGGCTTCCTGGGATGTGTGAGGCAGCCATTCCAGTTTCCAAGATGTCGCTCAACAGCAGACATGCCACAGGGGTCTTTATCAGGCCCTGTGTATCTGGCAAAGACTCATGGAATGTCTGTGCTCACTTCCATTTTATGACAGGGTGAAGTGTTGTGGATTATTGTTTTTGTGACCACAATAAAATGTAAAATGCCCCTTGCCATGAGAAGATTAAATAATTTTGCAACACAAAGCTAGGAATGTGCATCTGTGTGTTCTTAGTCCCACTCAGGGTCAATCAGAAAATGTAGTCTTAGAGTTATTGTCAAGTTCACTGATGCAAACCTAAACTTGGTCCAAGCATCTAAATATCAAGATTCTATAGCCGCTAAAGGGTTAAACAGTATTGTGCTCCCAGTAAGAGCATCCAACATGACCTATCATGTTGGATGCACTTTATAGCTAACTTCACCTTTTGTGTGCTTTACCAAACTGCTGCTATGGGCAATAAGCACAGTCTCGCTTCCGGCAAAACTTTACTGTGTTGCACTTTAAAGTGTACCTGTCAGGATAGAAATATTGGAGCTTCTATTTTGCACTTAAAGGTAATGGCATCCTGACACTGGCTTTACTACTCCATAATACAGGATTGGATTGCAGGCTTTACTGGCTGCTTACTTGTTCCAGATTAGCTGACTTACTAAATCGTGGCCATGAAGAACAGCTAGGGAACAGAATCTTTAACAGCATGTCAGGAGTGGCAGCTATCATTTTTTGTTATCTTGGTAAGTTCTTTGTAATTTACTCTCTATTATATTTGAAGGGATTCCGTCTTGAAGCTTTACACATTTCTGAGAAGCCTTTCATGAAAGCTGCCACTTTCTTCCAGTCTGTGTAGCTGTTAGGAGAAATGACCATGAAAGTGAATTGGTGCTACATTACCATGGATCCAGTGTCTGTGCAGGCTTCTCAAGCATGTATTTTGCCCGAAGGCATTGCTAACCTATAGAAACCAATCTTCACCTTCAGTCGTAGAAGCCAGCAGTAAAGGAACATTTCTGATTGCAGTATTACTTGAATTTACACATTGGGTAGAGGGAAAATATTTGTATGGTGATGGATGCTTCCCTTGTACTATGCACATATAATACCAAGGACTGTGACTCAAATGTTTTTCTCCTAAAAATTCTGCATGTGTGAAAATGTCAGAGTGTCATAGAAGTGTTCACACTGGGACAATGCAGTCATGAGCAGATCTGCATGGAAATTTCTCAGCGTGAACTGCATGACAGTGTTGGACCTTTTTTGTTTTGTTTACAAGTAACAATTCTCTTGTATCTGTTCATATTAGCTGAGCGATATAGTAATTGTATAAAGATTTTTTTACAGCACTTTATACTGATTGAGTGTACTGATATATTTGCCTTTTACAAGGAAACTCCAGACTGGCTAGGGAAAAACATTGTTCTTTACCCCTGGTTCACATATATGCGGCCGTGTGGGCTGCGTTTTGCAGGTGCACAAGAGCCCATTCATTTGAATGGATTCCCGTGCCCCATGACACGCAGGGAAGAAGTCCCTGCACTTCTTCTGAAAATGCAGCCCGCACGGCAACCTCGGTTCCCAGTACAGTTGCGTTTTCCAGTGCAGGCAGCACCTGCACCTGCACCTGCCCGCAGGTCCACATTCCTCTGTGTGGGTGGTGCAGTTTCACGGATTTTCATGTGGATCCTCAGCAGCACCATCCGCACATATGTGAACCTAGCCTAAAGGTTAATGCCACCTTTTTTGCAGCATATTACACCCACATTTAGGGTGTAATATGGTGCCAAGTGAATCACCAACCCAAAAAGTCCCATCCCCGTGATAGTGTTCTTTTCACCCACAGCTGCTGTCTTTTTTGAATTTTTATGCTTAAAGTGCAAATAAAGCCAAATAATTTTTGTGATGAGGGTTAGAACCACTGTCAGATTTTCATTGCTGTCTGCATGCCCTTTGTGGAGATTCACTTTTCCCCTTGTCATGATGACCACTGTCACTTGGACTGAATGTGAAAGAAAAGCAAAAATATTAGGTTGTCACCTAAACAGGAATAGAGGTGATTTCACTTACTTTGCAGAGATTTCATCTCACTTTCTGTTATATGTTCAGGTTGGGAAGTAACAGGAAATCTCCCCAATGGGACGTAGATGGGAGGGGAGAAGGGGGGCAACAGGCGTTTTGAACCATTCCCTACTCTCTCCAGTTAAAAAGTTTCAGATATGCTTTTTATTAATTCCTTAGTTTAATCAGTTAAATATGTTTCATGTGCATCAAATCAAACAGTGATCAATGTCTTACGGGTTTTTTTCTGCCACAGCCTGGATAGAAAACCTGCCCTCTGAGGAAAAGTAGTGGTCTCTACAGAGGTATGACACATCCACTGCCATGTCAGAGCTCTCCAGTCAGTGGGAAGCATGAGGTTGCAGATTTGCACAGCTATTGGTCTAACTGAATAGCTGTTGTGTCAGACATCTATAAAAAGACTGCTGCTTCCACACAGAGAGCAAGGGTCCCATTCTGCCTCTGCTGGAGTGAGACAGATATTTCTACACAGAAATGGCAGCTTTAGAAAGAAAAAAAAAATGTAAGGCATTGAACGCCCTTTATTTTGATGCACTTTAGGATATATTAAACTTAAGGTTAAATTGGGCTTTAACCACTTGAGCTCCTGAGGATTTACCCCCCTTAATGACCAGGACTTTTTTTGCTGTTTGGCGCTGCACTAATTCAAATGATAATTGCGCGGTCATGCAATGCTGTACCCAAACAAAATTTACGGCCTTTTTTTCACACAAATAGAGCTTTCTTTTGGTGGTATTTTATCACCTGTGTGCTTTTTATTTTTTGCGCTATAAACAAAAAAACACGAAAATTTTGAAAAAAAACAATATTTTCTACTTTCAGCTATAAAAAATATATAGTAAACTCAGTTAGTCATAAATTTAAGCCAAAATATATTCTGCTACATGTTTTTGGTAAAAAAAATCCCGTGCATTAGCGGGCAAACTGGCGCTACCTGGGAGGGGCGCTAACACTATCGGAAGTCACCAGTGACACTAATACAGTGATCAGTAAAAATCTGTTCACTGTAATCAATGACACTGGTGACAGGGCAGTGAAGGGGTTAACTGGGGGGGGGGGGGGCGATCAAGGGGTTAGACGGGATTACTGGTGTATTAGCGGGCAATCTGGCGCTATCTGGGAGGGGCGCTAACACTATCGAAAGTCGCCAGCGACACTGATACAGTAATCAGTAAAAATCGGTCCACTGATCAGTGACACTGGTGACAGGGCAGTGAAGGGGTTAACTGGGGGGGGAATCAAGGGGTTAAACGGGATTACTGGTGTACTGGCGGGCAATCTGGCGCTATCTGGGAGGGGCGCTAACACTATCGGAAGTCGCCAGTGACACTGATACAGTGATCAGTAAAAATCGGTTCAGTGACACTGGTGACAGAGCAGTGAAGGGGTTAACTGGAGGGGGGCGATCAGGGGGTTAAATGTGTCCTAGAGTCTTCTAACTGTGGGTATGTGCTGTTTTACTCACTGTTTGTATGTCTTCTTCTCTGTCTGGAACGGAATGTGTCTAGGCAGAGAAGAATGACATCATATCCTGTCCTGTGTAAATGTCAACACAGGACAGGATAGGACAGGGACCGATCATCTGATTTCAGCCAGACATCACTGGCTGAAATCGAATGATTAATCCCTCTGAGATCAAATGGTGTCACCCGCAGGTTGGCGGGAGCGCACGCGCGCGCCCCCTGCCGGCGAAAATGTCGGGAGCGCGGAGCCCGTTTTAAAACGTGCTTTTGCGCCCCAGTGCCACCCTGCACACGTATATATGCAGTGGCAGGGTGGCAAGTGGTTAAAGTCTAACATTTTTTACTTGAACACATTCCTTGCATTAACGTTAAAAATGTTTAGGTTAAAGTATTCCCCCTCAAAACGTAACTGAGTCTGATCTGGATTCAGCTCTGTGCGCGAGAACAGTGGCTCTCTCCTCCTCTCCCTGCTTTCACAGGCTTTGCTGAGAGCAGTGGGAGCCATTGGTTCCTGCTGCTATTAGTCAAATCATGTGATGAGGGAGTGCAGGGTGGGGCTGAGCCTGACTGTCAGTCTCAAGGGCTCAGGATCAAGTACACAGATGTGTCTTGATAGGAAGTAGCTTCCTATGGTGGCACACCAAGAAGAGGAGGAGCCAAGAGCATTGGCAAGGGACCCAAGAAGAGGAGGATTGGGGCTGCTCTGTTGAATGGAATTGCACAGAGCAGGTAAGTATAAACCTATTTGTTATTAAAAAAAATAACATTTAAGACTTTACAATCACTTTAAGTGGGAACTCTGTCTATACTGTGTGCGTGTCAGATCCCATAATCTTTTGGGAGCTGGAATCTGGCATGTTCAGAATCCTGGTGTCACTGGCCTCCTAATGTATGCTCTATAGCTATATAGACATTTATCATAGCAGTACTGTAGACAATAAAGATGGGAGATATATATACCACCAAGGTCTCAAAAAAAGAAATGGAATCTGCAGTGTATTTGTTTCCTACACAGCAGCCATGAAAGCATCATGTTTCAAAAACAGGGAATCAGTTGAAAAGGGGCTGGGTACACTGCATTGGGTTGGAAACAGGCTATACAAATGTCATCTCCTTCAGATTGAAGCCACCACACAGCATGATGAGCACCAACGAATACAAGCTTAGGCTGTGGGAGTCAGCCATCAAAAGTAATAAAAAAGAGAGATCTAAAAGTAAATATTGAGTAGGTAATGTGTTAACATGATATGTTTAATATCAGAAAGTGACAGAAACAAACTTTGCTGCTCCTCCTATATCGCCGCATTCACAGACATGATCAGTGAATACCTACCCCTGCTGTCCCTGTGACAATGAGTTCTGAAACAGAGACCTGAGATGTACTAAGCACTTTATTTATAAATTTCATAGATATTTATATCTTTTTATAGTACATAGGACAATGTATTATTATTCATCATAATCAGTATAATTAAACAAAAGGTTTATTTTTAATTATATATTCAACAGTATTTATTAACGTGTGCTTTTTTTCTTAGGACTTGCAAGAGGTACAAAACACCTTATATTGTATATCAGCAAATCAGTTCTTGCCTCTCTTTTCCCTATACTGGAAATAGAATCTGATTGGTTGCTAGTGGTAAAGTACAGTTTACTGAATTGGTCGGTTGGAGAATGAGCTGATAAATGCTATTCAGAAAGCAATGACTGCCATTGCTAGTTGAATAAGAAAAATGGTTTTTAATTACAGTAGTTGTTTGTTTGCCTTCTGTTTATTGGTCTTGTTCCCTTTTTGCATACATTTGGCTGGAGACATGTGGATTCAGCAAGAAAATCTGATTGTCAGTTCTACAAAACACTCACGATATAAACTTACATCATCATTTCAGCTGAGCACTCATGGTTATGCCTTGGTCAGACTCTCCTGGCATGGGTCTTACTGCAGTAGTGATTATTTATTATAATCCTTTTTAGATCATTGATTGTCTTTATAGACTAATTGGCTTGGGTTGCTGTAAAAGGTGGGGGCAGCTGTAGACATGCTGCCATCATCCAATTCAGCCTTTACTAGCCAGAATGAGTGACAGTTTTCTCACTTGTACAGATAGTCTAAGACCATAATGGCCAAGATTATTTGTACTCAGATATAGCAGAGATAGCAAACACTAGGATTGTCCTTCTATAATGACTATTTACTTGGCAGCAGGTGTCTGGGTAATCCTTTACACTGGAATTCATTATATCAAGTAATTATCAGCTGGAGAGTAATGCCAGAGATACCATACATATTCTGTCCAATAGGATTTGCTGTATTTTAAAGCCTTGTTTTGCCTACCTCTGTATCCTAATATACCAAAATGTAAAACCATGTTTTATACTGTCTTTAATAAATATAGCACAGAGTTTTAATTAAAGAAACAACAATACATACACGAGTCATTGTTTTATTATAGTGGAAGTTACTATTATTTGTTAAAGCTGAATTCACTTATAGTGGTAGTAAACCCACTTTGTATATTTTTACCTACAGGTAAGCTTCTAATAAAGCTCACCTGTAGGTAAAATGAATATCTCCTAAATGTGCGCCGATTAGGAGATATTCAAGTTTTTTTTGCAGCCAGTGCATGCGCTCTGAAGGAATGGCATCCCTGTGCTGTTCCTTCAGTGCACTGTGCCGTGTCCTGAGTTCCCTTGTGTATGCGCAGGAGTGACTAGTCAAATGGCCGGAGCTCACGAACCTTGAAGGAAGACCGGGTGTGCCGCTGGAGGGCTTCATGTTAAGGTACGTTTCACATAATGTGCTAGTATCCTATGCATCCTAGCACATTATGGCTTTACCGTGCAGGGATTTTTTTCTTTTTTTATAATGGACACAGTTTACTACCACTTTAAAGTATAACTAAAGCAAAACTTTTTACATTTTGGAAAGAGTGAGGATGGTTTAGAACACCTGTCAGGTTTTATTGCTGTCTGTGCCCCATTAACGAGATTTGCTCTTTATCTGTCCTGTTTATCGTTCTCATCAAGTAAAAGAAAATCCAAACTCTTTGGTTGATGTCAGAACTCTAATAGAGGGGGAATCTTTCATTGAGAACATTAATTCTGGTGACACACAGGGATTACCTCACTTTGGAGGCATTTCCCATCACTTTCTGTTTTGGCTATGGGACAAGAAGTGAAGGGAAATGTCCCCAATGGGACACATATGGCAAAAAAACCCCAAAACCTTTGCATACAGTAGGGGTTATCAAGTGCTCTTGTAATTAAAAGATAAGCTCACATTTCGTAACATGTTACACCCATATTCAGAGTGTAACGTTGAGATCAGACTGGCCCTCGTTCATCCAACCCCTCCCCCCCCCCAACTTCCTGCTTTGACCGGTAGCAGGGATCTTCTCCCTCCTCGCTAGCTGTCAAGTGGTCCACCTGACCATGTCAGTCATTCATGGTGTTCTGTGGATGAGAGACTACAAGTCCCGACAGCCTTAGCGGCTGTTGGTTTGTAGTCCTCAATGAACTACTACGGTGCTGAGGAGCGCTGTGGTAGTTCATTCATTATTCCTGTCAGTATATCTGATTGCTTGTATGGGCAAGCAGATATACAGACAGATCTGCAGGAGACCTGCATGGCACCAGCGAGATGCTGATCGCTGGTGCAATGCTATACAGGCTCCTGCAGACAAAAATAAATGAAAAAAAAAATGCATTTTATTATTTTTTTACTAAAAGGTGAACTTATCCTTTAAGGGCCAGTTGACACTACAAAAATGCATTCTGGATACGTTGTGCTTACAGTTCACACTACACTCTGGTCCGGAGCAGTTTTGATGCAGTTTGCTATGTTCCAGTATGGTTCTGTGCAGAAAAAAATGCAACATGTTCTACTTTTTTTTTTTTTTTTTTCACCAGAAACTGACTGCACTGGTGTGAACTAGGGCCATTGGAATACATGGAAAGCACTGTGCATGCATTTTTGATGCAGGAAAAAAACGCACTGAACTACATCTAGTATCAACTAGCCCTAAAAGAGACGTACAGGTTTTAATAAAAGAAACATTTATACTCACCTAGGTGGATGCAGCATTGGGGCCAATGCTGCCTCTGTCCCCCACTGGCTCTAGGACTGAGAAGTGATAAAACACCGCTTATCGCTCAGTTCTCTGCTCTGAGTAGAGAGCCTGGACTGTCTGTCACTGGCTCTCTGCTCTGCTGTTCCAGCACTCACTGGATGGTGGGAATTTTTTTCAGAGCCTGGACTGGCTGTGTGACGTCAGCCGAGAGCACACTTTAGCCTGCTGTCTGCTGAAAATAGGTCACAGTAGTGCAGAACAAACTGCTGTGATCCCCAAGAGAAGTACATCCAAATTAGATTTGTTATACGTCTCCTCTTAAACAGCATTCTGCCTGACTAAGAGACAATCACCCAACAGGGCAAAGCAGTACAAGTCAGCAAGCATGTAGGACTTGGCATGGGCCAGACATTACATTTTGGGGCAGTGTATCACAGCACTGTGGTCAGGGTAGTCGGCAGGATTCGGGAACCATGTTTTAAAGAAGATAGGGGTTTGGATTCATCAAGGTGTAATAGTACAAAAAGTGTGCTAATAAGCACCTAAGACATGCTAAGAGGACAAATGATAATGGTGCCTTGGATACCACTTGAGCATAACTTAAAGGATATGGAAAAAAATAAATGCATATTCTTTTCCTGCAAAAATGTGTGGTTTTTTTTTTCACAGGAACCTGGGGAGCATTGAAGGGGGGTGTACCCTCTGTATGGGCTGTCCATTTCAGAGCTGTAAGAAGTGTGAATGTTCTATGAACACGCTGATCAGCACCCTCGTGGTCAAATGAAACTACATATCTATTGCAGTGATTGAATCCCTGTGAATGAATGACATGGATGTGCAGGCACAGCTCCGCACAGCCATGCCATTTTAAAATGTGGCTGTGAGAGGAATCACGGCCTGTTGTCACAGGGAAGTGAGGCTAAGGGGGAGGGGAGTCCTGCCTGAACCCCTAAATATGGGTGTAACATGTTCATAGAGTGAACCTTTAAGTGTGCTTAAAGTGCTACTAGAAGCTTAATGACACAGGGCCTTAGGCCCCTTTTACACGGGTGGAATCTGCCTGCTCAGTGGGGAATCTGCCCTCTGATCCTCGAGGTGCACAAGCGGCTGTTCTCTATAGAGTGGTTGCATGTAAACGGACCACCTGTCAGTTCACATCTGACTGTAATCCGATCTGCTAGACGGATGCGAAATGGATCCCCTGTCTGTATTTAGCGGATCTGATGCAGACAGATGTAAACGGACACGTATTCATTTGCATCCACCTCCCCATAGAGAACAATGAATGGTCCGTTCGGGTCTGCCTGAAAAATGGACAGGCAAACCTCATCTTTCCACCCATGTCAAAGGCGCCTTATTGTTTAAAGAGTTACTCCTCTTTTCCTGAGAAAAAAAAAGCATTCCCCTCTGGGTGATCTATGTAGATTGGAAGGATCTTAACACACTTTGTTGCAGATTCCTACCTTTTGTTATTTTGAAGAAATAGCTGTCTGTGTCCAATCGCAAAGTGAATCTGTATGGGAGTGATGTTTTAATTATCAACCAGCTGTTGCACCTGCAGGGCTCTAATGAGGAAAGTGCAGGGTCTGCATCCCTTTAGACCTGATTTCCCTTTAGGAGTATCTTACCAAAAAAGGGTAGTTTTGTTACAGGGGATGCTCAAAATCTGAATTGTATCTTAGTGTAGCCTTCTGGGAAAATCAGTAACCCTATCACACAAGCAGGAAATGAGCTGGAGGTGTTTTATATACCATCTGTGTACAGAACACCTCCAGGTAGCCATATTGCATTGTATTTTACAGAATATTAGGATTAAAAAGGACAGGGAATTTTTAATAACATTTAATTACAATATGGCTTGTGTCGCAATTGTATGTATATATATATATATATATATATATATATATATATATATATATATATATATTTTTTTTTTCAATTCACTATTTTTTTCATGACATTAGAGTTACCCTTTAAGTTGATTTTTCTTAGTGAACATGAGATACAAATTTGCTAACTGATATGTCACAGTATACTTAGGCTACGTTCACACTAGCGTTGTGTGCAGGCGGCAGAGAGGCGTTTGGGAAGCGTTTTTACCTCTTCCCAAACGCCTCTGCCAATTCTGCACATTACAGCACATGGTGCTGTTCTAACGGGAGCGTTTGCGTCGCGGCAAAACGGACGCCTCTGGTCGAGTCAGGAGGCTTTGAAGCCTCCTATTCTCGTCTATGGTGCCGCTCCGCAAACACCCGGCCGGCATTTGCGGTGCGGTTGCGACGCGGTTGCGGGGTGTTTGCGGAGCGGTAACACCACTCAAACTGCATTATAGGCGTTTGTGGGGCGTTATTAACGCTCGGCAAACGCCTAGCAACCTCCGCTAAACCGCGCATGCGGCGTTTGCCGAGCGTTAAAAAACGCTCCACAAGCTCCGGACCAACACTTGCAAAACGCTATAGGGGCGTTTGGCAAGCGTTGGTAAAACAGCCAAGTGTGAACGAGCCCTTAGTCAGAAAAACTTTTTTCATTAAAAAGCAGCGCTGAAGTTGCAGTCTAGTGACTTTTGTCTAGACTGAGATGTCATTAGTCTGCTGCAGGCAGGAAGAAGCATTTCCTCAGTTTTTTTTCTCTCTTAATGATCACAATGTACATTGTAACTGTAGCAAAAGGAGAGGGGCTGATCTATGCAGACTTTTTTTTTTTGGTGAATGAAAACCAAAACTGTATAGACACCAGGATTTACATTACTGTGTCATCTCTGAGCTGAAATCCATGTCCAGGAAGTAAATGCTATCCCTGGATGATGCCTGAACAAATATGGTACTTCACCTTCTGGAAAAAAAAAAATGCAGATGAAGATGTTGTCATTGGCAATGCACATAGTTTTGTCAGTTAATAACTGGAATCCCATGTTGGTGTCTAATGATTCATCAGCCTGCCTATCCCTGATGCAGTCTCCGCAAACATCTGTGTGTATATAGAAGCTGTCCTATACCCATCACTTTTCAGCCTAAAATGACTGATCCCTGAGAGCAGAGATTATATGGGACTCTAACCCCTGGTTCACATATGTGCAGGCTGTGTTTTGCACGGGCATGAGAGTCCATTCATTTGAATGGACTCCTGTGCCCCATGACATGCAGGGAAAAAGTCCCTGTACTTCTGAAAAAGCAGCCCGCACAGGAACCTTGGGTCACAGTCAGGGGCGTATTGACAACTCATGGGGCCCCCGGGCAATAGGGGATCATGGGGCCCCTGTGTCCTTGCCCAAACTCAAAAAATCCTATGAAAAAGGTACCAGGGGCATCTCATGGGGCCCCCTACTGACCCCGGGCCCTCGGGCAGTGCCCGCGTTTCCAAATGGTCAGTCCGCCCCTGGTCACAGTACGGTTGCATTTTCCAGTGCGAGCGGTGTGCAATTAGAACAAATGGCACCCACCCGCGGGTCTGCATTTCTCTGCATGGGTGGTGATTTTCATGTGGATCCGCACCAACCGCACATATGTGAACCTACAATGAATTCCAAAATTAAAATAAAATGGTTTTAAAATAGATTAAACAGTGGTAGCACAATGACACCAAGTGGCTGCTTTGTAGAATTACAAATACACTGAAGTTGGCCAAAAAGGAGTGACAACTGTTCTCTTACTTTTATCCTAGGGCCCATTCACCCCTCTGCTCATGCATTGCTTCTTGTGCTAACGCCTAAGTGTAGGTGCCATGCAGGAAAAACAATGATTTCCATTTGAAATGTATATTGAAGAGGCCCCAAGAGTACACATTGCCAGTGTGCTAGGTACTCTGTGGTTCAAACCCACCCATTTATCACTCATTTTTAGCAAGTGATCTGCCATGACCTGTCTCTGAATTTACAGAGCAGATGCAGGTAAATATTTGCTGTGACATTTACTGTTTATAGCTGATCTGAGAGTGTATTTGAAGTTTAATTTAATCCTCTAACAAAATCTTGAAAACCTGGGTGTACAGTATATGTTCATGAAATGTTTTGTCCATGGTGTCTCCTCTCATGCATTGTTCAGTATAAAGGTGTGGAGGTGGCAGTATCATTCCAGGGAGGGCAATAATTTGTCTTTTTATGTTCCCATTTGTCTGTGTGCAGCTGATTAGAATCAGGTGAAGGTAATTCTCCCACCTGTCAGAATCAGGCAGACTGACAACTTCTAGGGATGCTTCATATCTCCCTTCTCCAATTCTAGTAATCTGTATGCAGTCTGTGCTCCCATAGCAAGGAACAGTGAGGAAGAAAGCTGGACTGAAATGAATCAACAGAAAAGTCCCTTGTTGCTTTCCTGTCTGATCTCTTTATCCTGCCCTGATGATGTACTGTTACTGACCCCTACCTACAGACATTGTTGGCTCTTCATCTCTGATATTTTGCTTCAATTCCTGGTACTTCTGGTTCACCGGTAATCTCTGTTCTGAACTCCTCCTGGTAAGTGAAATTCTACCATTTTTATTAACACAGTTCCAGTCTGCTTGTTTAATGTTAACAGCAACATAACCGTGAGGAAACTTGGAGAAAATTCATTTGTTCAAGTCAGTTACAATGTGATCTAAACATGAACATTTCCATCCTACAAGAGTTCCTGCACACACCTGTAAGAGAACACTGCTTTTCTTTTTCAGTATGATGTGTTTTTTTCCATTTATCTCTATGGCCAATTAACACAGTGCGTAAAGATCAGTAAACCTGCGCAGATCCTTAAAATCAAAATATAAAAATCTGGATCTATGGTTTTGTATGTATAATATATATATATATATATATATAAATTTTTATACTGACTGAAAAGGATGGAAGAAGAATTTTGCTGATGTTTCTGTACGCAAGCACTTTGCGAACCATTACATGCGATTTTACACAGAATTTTTCAACCAGCAAGATTTTTTAAAACATCAGTACCATCCCTATGGCTGTGTGCATGAGCTTTTAGCATGTAGACAAAGTGACACCCTTGCACATGGGGTGTCTGTGTCCCTTCCAGTGTTTTAGTGTGCCCGGGAGGCACAGATGCAGTGTCCAGCTCTGATGCCTACAGCCTATCAAAGTCTCTGGAATGCTGTAGCTGGCCAAAGCTGAACCTAGTATTACTTGCATTCAGGGGCAAATGTCTGGATGGCAGGTATTCTGTGATCCAGGCATTTGGCCCTGAACACATGAGGTCCAAGTGCCAACTCAAGTACCAAGAACGCAAGTACAGTGTTCAATCCTTTCCAGACATAGCAGCAGGGCTGACCACTGCACCTGTGCCTCCCAGGCACACTAAAATGTCAGGAGAGACACACAGCAGCTGAGTGCCCCCTGTACAAGGAGCCTTTATACAGTAGTCTGCTCAGTTGTTTTTTTTTTTTCTCCAAAACACACTTAACAGAGGTGTTTAGTGATATGGAAATGTTTGACTATTTGTCAAACATCAGTAGCTAAGGTCCTATCTCCATCCCTAACTGTTCTCCTGCGAGGGGTTGATTGGACAATTGGAGACTGCAAAATCTGGTGCAGCTGTGCATGGCAGCCAATCAGCTTTTAACTTCAGTTTGTCCAATTAGGATTTGACAAAACCTGGAAGCTGATTGGTTTCTGTGCAGCGCTGCACCAGATTTTGCAATCTCCGATTATAGTAAATCAACCTCATACATGTCAGCAGTGACTCATAACTCCCCCTTGTTCACATTTGTGGCAGCCCTTGCCACCCCTCTAAAACGTGATCCATGGTGGAACACTATTTGAAGGTCGTTGGGAGAGGATATGTTGCCTCAGTGCTTGTTTTAACCCTTAAACGCCTGCACCACAAAGCCGCAGTGTTGGGCAATTACAGCCCTAATCACTTGAACATGGCTGGGGGTATCATTTTTGCGGTATTATATATACAACTCGTTCTGGCCAGTGTTTGGTTTAGGGGTGGTAAAACCACGGCTCAATTGTGGTTGCGTGAATTAACCAGAAGTGGCTGGAGATTTAAAAAAAAAAAAAAAAAAAAGAGGATTTTGCTGACTTTGGCTGCATTCACACAGGCTGTGAATCCACGTTGTGAATATCAGTGGTAAAGTGCATCCAGCCACAATCATCGCTGTCACAAATAACTGCTGCTGCCAACAGCCTGTCGTTGCACTGTTTGGGCTCAGTGACCGCAGCTGTCTGCACACGGCTGTCAATCCCAGTCACAGAAATCTCAGTAGATTCTTGCTTCTTGGATTGGCTGAATGTCTAAATGCTGGTGTGAATGTAGCCTTATTGGTAACAGCACTATTTAGTGTGATTCAGGTGCATAGTTTTGCTGCAAGAAGTGTTGAAAACAAGTGGTGCAGCAGAATATGAAATGATCACTGTCTATGGGCTGGGGTGTTGGGCTCAGGCTCAAGTCAACAGCAGAAACCATTTGGGGAATATGGATGCAAACCAAACCTCATTTGTTCGCTTTTGATGTTTATTTATGATGCATAGCATGTAGTTTTACGTATTCCAGTTTAACACTGACACCCTGCATTCCATATCTGCTGGAAATAACACAGAGACCCTTATTGTGCATAGACTAAATGTTCTGGATGTACATGAGACCCACTTCAGAGTTGTTGCTGCTTCCTACACCATTAGAACTGATCTTAGGGGGCTTGTAATTCGGCAGTTGGGGGTTCAACCTTCTATTGTAGCTACAACTGCCTGTAAGGTGAATTAGGTCAAGGCTTTTTAGTTCTCAATGGAGCTGAGAATAATTTGAGCCCATTGTAATTTTTTTATTTTTACCCTGCCTGGCTTTCTGCCTTCTATTCCTGCACCTATGGAGCAAAGAAGTGCCAACATGAAGACTGGAGAAAAATCAGAAGTTGTTTTTGCTATACTTGTTCCTGGTCAGTGACGTTCAGACGCTGGTTCAGCTGTGCTTTCTAGCCAATCAGCTTCTAACTTCAGATTGTTCGATTAAAGTCTGACCATAAGCCCTGGTTTACATCTGTGTGGGTGGTGCCCCTGCGGATCCGCATGAAAATCCGTTCAGCCGCACAGAGGAATGCGGTATCATTTGTTCTAATGGCACGCCGCCTGCACTGGGAATCGAGGTTCCCGTGCCGGCTGCATTTTCAGAAGTGCAGGGACTTCTTCTCTGCGTGTCCTGGGGCACGGGAGACCATTCAAATGAATGGGCTCTCGTGCCCGGGCAAAACATGACCCGCACGGTCGCATATATGTGAACCAGGGGTAAAACCTGGAAGCTGATTGGTTACCATGCAGAGCTGCATCAGATTCTGTGTGCACCAGTTTTAGTAAATCTCCTCCAGAGTGTTAAGGCTGTTGCATTTGTATGACAACCAGTCAACTTTCATTTCCAAATGGGAAGTCAACAATGGCAGTCTTCATGGTTCTTTCAGGACTGATTATATTTGAAAGGAAAAGTTCACCTTTTAAAACACAATAAATGCACATTTTTTTTGCAAGTAAAAAAAACAGATCGTGGGTGCAATGTCAGGCTTCTCCAGACTGTCAGTACAGTCGTCTGCCTGTACCTCCCATCTGGACAGTCCAGGAAGAATCCATGAACTACAGCACCCTCGCAGTTCATTAAGAGCTACAAGTAGACTGCCAAAGATGATATTTGTAGTTCATATATTCACAGATTATGAATGAATAATGCGGTTTAAAAACAGCTGTGCTGTTTTTAAACTGTGACAGTGGATGCGTGGAGAGGACCCATGGCTGCTGTCACAATGGGGATCGGAGGGTAGGGGTGGGTGTGAGACTGCTTAGTAACATGTTACACTCCAATTCAGGGTGTAACTTGTTACTAAAACTGAAGTTATCCTTTTGGACATTTTTGAACATAGCATATACTGCAAAGGAGACCGAGGGAACTCCCTTTTTTTTTTTTTTTTTTACTCCAATATTCTCCTGGATTAGACCTTGGCTATGACAAACTGATGAAGAGGAAGAGCGCTCACAAGTGAGAGAAAAAAAACAATTTCTGCACATGTGCCCAGTAACTAAATGGTAGCTAAATAATATTCTCATCAAACATAGAAATAATGAACTGCGTTGTTCTCTAAGCACAAATTATGCTATTAAATGCATGTTTGCTTTTTGTCTTTAATTTTATTCCCCTTGTAAAATCGCAAATCCTATAAACCATTTCTATGCGACATTTATTTTTACAAACATTAAATAAAAATCGTTTTTTATTTAGAAGAGGATCATTTTACAGCCCGTTATTTAGTGAGCCCAGGCTGAAAATTATTTAGTTTTTCTACCAAAGTAAACTTTAAGCCAGATGTATTTCCTACGTGAGGCCACCATCACATCACCTGCGGTTCTGTATGCAAATGGAAAGCCGTCGAATGTTTATGGCTTTCAGTTTGAGCGCATTGTATATACAATTATTAGCTATTTAAATTCTGCAAAAGTGCATACTGTAAAAATTTTATGCACGTTACATATTTAAAATGTATCCCCCAAGGCTGCTGCAGGCCGATTTTCTCCCTCGACGTGCTCAGCGGGTTTCTGTAACGGCAAACTGTAAAAAGATAAACAGACATGCCACTGATATTTTTATGTGGATCCTGTTATGTACTGTACAAATAGGTGCTTAAAGTGAACCTCTCACCATAGCACAGGTGAAAAGAGTCCAGACCAAAAAAAATGGCACCTGCTATTGCCAATTTGTTTTTAGACATCCTTGCCCTGTTTTCACTACCTAGAAAGTCCCATTGGCTTTAAACGAGCATGCAGTATGGGAGTTTTGGGACTAAAGCTTTTGGGGTTCATGCACATGGGGATTACACAGGAATTTTAGATACCTGGCATAATTCCTCAGTACTTGCAGCACCTGGGGATCAGCATATCACTTGTACAGCCTGCCATGCATGTGAATGGCAGTATGCAGCAGTGCTTATTCAAATGCTGATGCGCATCAGTGTTTACCCACACATGCACATCCAACATATTTTCTAAACTTGAAACTTTTGCATTTGAAAAATGCTTTGAATGCGCAAATGCAGGTAAACATCAATTGCTAAGAAGCATCTTAAGGCAAGGGAAAGTGCTGAGAAAATTATACCAGGCATCTAAAATGCCTCTGTAAGCCCTGTGTGCATGAACGCTAAGTGCCCTGTCACACCGGTGCAATTTGTGAATTCAAATCGCAGCTGAAATCACATCTAGTGAATGTCAGTGTCTTAATGTGCAATTTTGCTGCAGTGTAATTTCTAAAGTAGTTTTTGCATTACTTTTTCTGCATTTTTGTTGCGGCTTCACATACATAGAATATAATGGAAATCACACTGCAAATTTCAAAAAATCGTTAAATTAACAAGTCTTCAGAAATCGCACTATTTTAAATCGCAACGGTGTGACCAGTGACTTGAAACAAAATAATTGAGGCTCTATATGTGCATCCTGAAAGGTCCTTTTAAGTTAGCTGTGGTCCTAACAGGTACTGCAGGCCAGTAAGATCAGCATGACAGCTGGGAAACAAGCATTTTCAGAAGAAGGTCAACAATAGCAGCAACATTATCTCTTTCAGCACAGTCGCCCTTTTAAAGGCACATTCCACCTTTTGCAAAACAATAAATGCACCCACATTGATTAACCAAAATGTGAATGTATTAGTTTTTTTCATGTGAAGCTGCAAAGCATTGCAACTTCATAGGCCATGCGTGCAATGCTCAGGCTGTGAAGCGAAAACAAAGAGCGCACCAACCTTGCGCATTACCTCAGTAAGCCAAAATTTATTAATTACAGAATAATACTCACAAACACTGAAGTAAATCATGCATGTAAGTCCTCAAAGGGACTAAGGATAAAAGCAGCCTGCGCGAGTCCCATCAGAGGAGTGGACACTCAGGGAACAGTTGACGCATTTTGAAGGACGAACCTTCTTCATCAGAACTTGATGAAGTCCTCAGTAAGCCAAATTAATAAATTTTGGCTTACTGAGGTAATGCACAAGGTTGGTGTGCTCTTTGTTTGTTTTTGCTTCATAGTATTGGTCGGGCTTCCCCAGCCTTGTTTGGAGCTGCACAACCCCATATGCACTGGTGGTAGAAACTTCCAAGTCCTGACTCCATCTACCTGCCATGTGTTGCGTCATAGAGAGCAAGAGAGTTTGTTTTCTTTCTATTGCAATGCTCAGGCTCCAGCTGTACGTCTGTACTTAGGCAAGCCCTTCTGTTATGAGGCAAGAGGAACTATCGGTGGACTTCACCACACTCATGCTCCATTGAGAATGAGAAGTTCACTGCTGTGGTGGCAGATGGGAATTGTAGTCTCTCCATTCACAGATCTCTGTTGACTGAGGATGCACAGTTGTGCAGGGGGAGCTTAAAGCGGAGTTCTATTGAAACTAAAATAAAAAAAGTCAGCAGCTACAAAAGCTGTAGCTGCTGACTTTTAAAGACTGACACTTACCTGTCCATCGATTTCTGTGGTGCAGCCCATTTTACCAGCCGCCCTGTGTTCCCGGCGCTGGCATCTTCAGTGTGGGCAGTGTGACAGTTTGTGGCTTCACAGCTGGGTGGTCACTGTGCATGCGCGAGTAGCTCTGCGCTTTTGTGAATGGTCCCGTAGTCTTCTGGGAAATGTCACGTGTCCCAGAAAACTACGGGAAGGGAGGGGTGGCCAAAAGCTTCCGCTTACGATCGTCTAGGCCAGGGGTAGGCAACTGTGGCCCTCCAGCTGTTGTAGAACTACAAGTCCCATGAGGCATTGCAAAACTGACAGTTACAAGCATGACTCCCAAAGGCAGAGGCATGATGGGACTTGTAGTTCACCAACAGCTGGAGGGCCACAGTTGCCCACCCCTGGCCTAGGCGATCGCATCGAAAGTGGGAACGGGTACCTGTCAATTTCGGGTACCTGCTCCCCAAAGGTGCCAATCCTTAACGGGGACCAGTCCTTAAAGTGGAACTTCCCCCTTTTGTGTGGAGCTCTGCTTTAATTCAAATAACAAGGACCTATGAGGAAAAGAACCCTGAGATTCGGTTGGGTTGGAGGGGGTTTCCAACCATGTTTCATGTTCCATGTATGGGTGTAATGTGAAACCTGCTCAGAAAGGTGGACTTTGCTTTTAAGGTACTTCAATTTATCTGCACACCCGTTTGAAATATCAAAGTCAGGCCAGAGACCTAAAGTAGTGAAGCCAATGGATCAGTCTGATTGATAGGCAATTAGCGCTTTTTTAGACTTGGATCAATAATGGCTGTGTACAGATTTCACTTGGCACAGCTTCCACCGTTAATTTGTTTTCAGTGGTGATCCTTCCTTCAATGCTAAGCAAGACCACTAAAAGGCATACTGCAGGCATTCTCTGACATCTTTGGCTGCATTGTTATTAAAGTCCATCACTAGGAAAGCTAAGATGAGGATGATGGCTTCAAAAAGTTAAAGTGATTGTAAAGGCTGAAGGTGTGAATAGAATGCATGAAGGTAAACACCTGTGTGGAGCAGATCCCCCAACCCCATCAATACTTACCAGAGTCTCATCGCAATCCATTGATGTGAATGACCGCCTCGGCTGTTCTGGGTCTCTGCCTACTCATTGGCTGAGACAACAAGCGGTATCCATTGGCTCCTGATGCTGTCAATCACAGCTAGTCAGCCAATAAGGAGAGAAAGGGCATGTGAATGGAAACACGGAGCAGCGGGTGCCCCCCATAGCAAGCTGCTTGCTGTGGGGGCACCCGACAGACAGAAGGAGCCAGGAGAGCCTGTGGGGGACCTGAGAAGAGGAGAATACAGGCTGCTCTGTGCAAAACCACTGCACACAGTAGGTAAGTATAACTTGTTTATTTTACAAAAAATGAACCTTTTAGAATCGCTTTAACTGTACAAAAAAATGGCAACTGTCCCAACCTATAACCAGCCTTAGCAGCAAGGTGCACATGGAAGGGCAATGCACATCACAAACAAACAAAAGATTTCCTAGCAACACTTTCCAGCCAGCCTGAAAAACAACCAATTTGGCCCTGTCTAGCAGTTTGCATTAAAAACGGGGTTTTCTTCGCACACATTTGCAAATGCATGCATAAGCCACAGTCCCGCATCAAGGGTCCTCTGTATACTGTGGACCAAACTAAAATTTCCAGAGCCTCCATAGTAGGAGCACGTACGTTATATTGCCAAAAGTATTGGGATGCCTACCTTTACACGCACATGAACTTGGCTGGCATCGCAGTCTTAGTCCGTAGGGTTCAATATTGGATTGGCCCACCTTTTTGCAGCTATAACAGCTTCAACTCTTCTGGGAAGGCTGTCCACAAGGTTTAGGAGTGTGTCTATGGGAATGTTTGACCATTCTTCCAGAAGCACATTTGTGAGGTCAGACACTGATGTCAGACAAGAAGGCCTGGCTCGCAGTCTCCGCTCTTACTCATCCCAAAGGTGTTATATTAGGCTGAGGTCAAGACTCTGTGCAGGCCAGTCACGTTCCTTCAGTGGACGGAACATCCTGAAATCATATTACTGATCATACAGCAGTAACAGAAATAACCTGGAGGCAACGAGAGGCCCAGCCACCCCATAAGAGGGCCAAACACTCACAGCTGGACTCTGCAATACTTTTTACAGCTCATCCTGCAGCTGATAAAAGGTGACTTGGAAGGATGCAGACAATTCCAGCTGGACTCGCACTACTTTAAACGCAAGCACAAAATAAAATTGCACACAAAGCTGCAAAACCTTTAATCGCTTCTGTTCTGTCCAGGGGGACTGTGTATTTCCTAGCTGTTATTTAACCTGATTTTACAGGGGAAGTTTAACTGAGACAAACCAGTGAATGGCCTTAAAGTATCTGTGAACCCTCACCATGTTAAAAAAAAAAAAAACTATTTTAAAATCGAAATGCAAGGCAAAACATGTAAGTATGTACTGTATGTATATCTTATAATTCTTTATATTTTTTTAAAATAAATGATGAAATAACCTCTGTTCTCAGCTGCATAAGGGGATTAGAGAGGTGGGGGTGGAGACTGCAGGGAGACATCCACAGGAAACACAGAATCAGCAGTACACTTATATTCCCAATGAAGAGCTGTGCAGGGAGGTGTCAGCACAAGACTGATCATTGGAGGACAGGTAGGCTGTCCACACTGGGATGGATTGGTGTCCTTTCATGCTTAGTGTGGTCTGTTTGAAACAGGAAAGCAGGTGAACAGGCAGGATCAGATCACCAGGTAAAACACAGAATCAGCAGTATACTTATGTTCCCAATGAAGAGCTGTGCAGGGAGGTGTGTCAGCACAAGACTGATCATTGGAGGACAGGTAGGCTGTCCACACTGGGATGGATTGGAGTCCTTTCATGCTTAGTGTGGTCTGTTTGAAACAGGAAAGCAGGTGAACAGGCAGGATCAGATCACCAGGTATTTCACACAAAGGAAGCAATACAATGATAACAGGACGCTTTTTAACACGGTCCAACATACATATATCCAGAATATGAAATGCTGGGGTAACTAACACTTTTAAGGCCCAACTCCAGCTGAAATGTTAACACAATACATAAAACCACATGCTCTAACACACCCTAACAGTCTGAATGGGCCCTTAGGGAAGCTTGTAGCACATCAGTCTGTCTTTTCCAAGTCTCCCATCGAGAGCTGGAGTCACAGGTACTAGTTACATGGCAATATAGCATAACATCAGTCTCTGGTATTAGGCCCTCATCCTGACTTGCCTGTTATGCTCATCCTCTGCCTTCAGTACTTTGAGTCACTAACCCAGATACCGTATGCAGGTCAAGGATTCTTGTGTGTTCCTGGTCAGTGACTTTAGGGGTACCGAATCTAAAGACAACCAAGGTACTGACATTTTTGGTAGATGGTGATCAATGGCAGCCTTCATATGTTCTCTTGGTAAAGGTTTCCCTTATGATTGGTTACAATGGCTCTTCTAAGTATTCTAACAAGATTTTCATGATATACACTTCCATTGTTCCTTCTCTAATTGTCCATCTTCCTGGGAATCTGCCATACAAGCTGGAACATGTGGCCTAGTATTGGGTTATAGATATGCTTTTAAGGAGTTCTCCACCTTTGATGCCCTCTGGCGGGTGTTGACCGCTGCCAGGTGCTCGGGGTGCCATCTGCCTGGCCCAAGCCAGCTATTGAAGACACCAGCATCTAGATTCTGCCTTGGACTGTGCCAAGAATGGACTCTTACCTGTGCAGGTTTGCTGCAGCAGCCATAGTTATAGGTTCAGTTAGGGGAAAAAAAACAGTTTGCTCTCTTGAACTGTTATGTTGAAGATTTCATTAGTAAAGCATTGAAACATTTTAACTCCTAGTGTGAAGTTATTTAAAGAGGTGTATGAAAATAATCAGCACATTACACAAAGAGGTTGATTTACTAAAGGCAAATATACTCTGCACTTCAAGTGCAGTTGCTCCAGAGCTTAGTAAATGAGGTAAAGCTTCACTTTGTAAAGACTACCCAATTGCACTCTAGGAAAATAAACTGAATTTTTGCTTGCACATGATTGGATGATAGAAATCAGCATAGCTTCCCTTCATTTCCGAGTTTCTCCTCAGATCTGGAGCGAGTGCACTTGCAAGTGTACAGACTATTTGCCTTTAGTAAATAAATAGCCTTCTACAGCTTGGGTCAGTTAAAGCACATCGGGGTATAAAGTCCGCTCCGCAAAAGTTAACATGGTACAGATTTAGTACCATGTAAGTAGTTGCCAAGGGTAACGGAAGTCTAATAACCAGCACTAGCAGCCTGTCATGAAGTGTGGTACCTGTGTCAGCCGAGGCATACTCTGATAGCGAGAGGGTCTTCCTCCCTCATGACAATGGGAGAAGATCAAACTGGTCTCCAGGTACGAGAGAAGGCGAGGACAAAGTGCACGCATGAGGTCTCTGCTAGGTGCATGGTGGAACCCCATTCTGTCACTGGGAGTGAGGTGACAGATATGCTGGACGGGTGGAGCAGGCATAGGCTCAGCGTGTCCCTCCTAATTGCAAACAGTCACATTCAAGGTGTGCATTGACATGGGACCAGAGTTAACTGGAGTCCAGTTTATTTGCTCAGTGTACACGGTGTATGGCCATCTCTAAGTTGGAGGACTGCCTTAAGGTTGAATCTCTCTGAAAGCAGCCCCCCGCCTTGTCCCAGGGCATTGATGAGCATTATGTGGCAAAAGGTACCCCATGTGCAGGGTGAGTGACCCAGTCCACAGTGCCTAGCATAGCCCACAGGAACCCACCCACAGGGTAGATCTCTGTGTTGTCCTATATTTTTGCATCCAATGGAGGCATGCTGATAGGTCCTACCACTGCTCACAAGTGACTCAGAGCATTAAAGCCAAAGGAACAATATAAAGGCAAGGGGGAACAGAGGCATCATCCATATTGCTCTTGGCAAACGTTTCCTCCAGAGCAACTTGTGATTAGCAGCCTTTGCAGACCACTCTTCTTGAAAATGCACATTCCCTTGTCTTCATGGTGATCCTCTGGCTACAATATATTGGGTCACCAACTCTAAACAATTAGAGAGAGAAAGTATTTTAGCTTCTCTCTGACTTTTAGGTTCTGGATGCTTGTTTGGAATCTGTAAATAATGAAACCAGACACAGCCAGGAAACTATGTTCAGGCAGTGTCCAACAGTGGCTGGCTCCATATATCTCTCATGATATCTCTCACATTAAACAGCAGGACAACCTTTTTTGGTAAATTTGTGGACCTCTTTAGATGCTCAGTGAAAATAACCTTGCAGTGTGGTGGCATTGCTCCACCGATATGATTGAAGACTGGCTCCATCCACATGACCCCAGTAATGTCCTTCTATGTTCATGTCTCTGATCACCCTTTTCCCTCCAAAGCTTCATCCGTGTCCCTTCTCATCCACCCTTCTCACCCTGCTGGTGTGGTCCAGAAGGTGAGTTGAAGGGGAGATAAATCCGCCCAGTTGTGCTATTTCTGAAGCTCCGCAGATGGCTGTGAAGTTTGACTCAGATTGGGCAGAATGCCACACCATAACTGTTTGAAAAACAAGGACATAAAATATTAACAACGCAGCACAATAGG
The DNA here is from genome assembly GCF_062004578.1 of Staurois parvus. NCBI lineage: Eukaryota > Metazoa > Chordata > Amphibia > Anura > Ranidae > Staurois > Staurois parvus. Next base: position 224,362 of record NW_028318148.1, on the reverse strand, counting down.
ATTTTAATTTAGCTGGCGGAATGAATCGGTCTATTGCAGGGTGCCAAATGTCCAGATCACTTTCATTGTGCGTGGATACTATTCCCAGCCCTACAATGCGCGTATATATTTATGTAGCAGCAGAGTATAATATAGCACCATTATATAGGCTGCAACAATGAGCACCCATTCAATGCCAACCGGAAGATGCACCAGGCTGCCACTAGAGGGTGCTGTGCACATGCACTACTCTGGGGTGCCTGAAGATCAACCTGATTCACTAAAAACTAGAAAAGAGCTGAATGGCAAACAAAGGTCACCTATGCACACCAAAACTTTCTCTTCTCATTTCTATCAAGTTTCTTCCTCCCATATTATTTATTTATTTATTTATTTTTTTTGTTACTCATTCTTATTAAACTCTCAACATCTTCTGGACGCTGACTTTCAAATAAAGTAAAAGTGGATGTGTTTTGAAATGGTTATTGAAACTGATATGCTGCACAAGTCTGAACCATTTATATCATTCTCTGCACCAGAGGAGCTCACATTTATATTCCTTTAGTCCCTATCACTGTCAGGCCCTATTATGGTTATACAATTAGCTCTAACATATACAACAGTGCTGTACCGAGAACACTGTACCCGTCTGTGCACCAGAGGAGCTTACACTCTAATGTTGCTATCACGGTCATTATAACTATACTATTATTTATAACATTTTGACATATTCCACAAGGCAGTATGGGGAACTTGCATTCTAATGTCCCTCATTTATGTATTAATATTATTATTTGATTTTTATTCAGCTCTGACATAGCTAAACATTTTTTTTACTTTTGTTTAGCTCTCACAGTGAACAAATCAGTCTCTACACCAGAAGAGCTTACATTCTAATGTATACTATTATTCTCTGATATAGCTAAATATGTTATTTTACATTTGTTTAGCTCACACAGTGAACAAATCAGTCTCTACACTAGAAGAGCCTACGTTCTAATTTTTGTTGTTATTCAGCTTCGGCATAGCTAAATATTTTTTTTTTATTTTTTTTTTGCTTTGTTTAGCTCTTGGTGCTACAGGGAACAATGAGCATCAGCCTCTGCAGCAGAGGAGCTTACACGCTAATGCCCTCACCACAGTTTATTATTATTATTTCATTTTTTTTTCTTTTACAAAAATTTTATTGTAGATGAAGCAAAGATAAACAAACATTCGGGTTACAGATTCAATGACCATCAAATATAAATTGTACTGGATAAATAAAGATCAATTTAAATCATACATTGATAAGGGCATAAGTTGAAAAGAAAAATTTTACATAGATGTTTCATAAAGACAAGGATAAGGAAAAGAATTAGTGAGGAACTATTAGTGAACCTTTTTGGGTCCATAACGATGTGAGTACAAAAGAAAGTTTTGCTACATCAACATTATACAACACAGGACAGACGTGAAGTGGAACCTTTCCAAGAAGTGAGATCTATTCCAAACCCTAGGTACCTAAAAGAAGTCTGGGGCACATAGATAGTGCTGCAGATGTAGCCTATAAAACAGGAAACTCAATCCATAAAATATGATTAAGAGCAGCTTGGAAAGGAGAATAGAAAAGGACAAACAGTAGAGAGACAAAGACGTCAAAAAAAAAAAAAAAAACCCCGAGAGGGGCTCCCGAGCGATCACGACAGAATCCATCCTTATATCGATAGAAGGGACTGGTCGAATCTCGAAGGTTGAGCTATATCCAGCCAGGGATGCCATACTTGCAAAAATTTTGTGTGAGTGTCCAACAATATGGCCGTCAGTTTTTCATTGACCATTATGAAATTCATCTGGTTTTTGACAGCTTCAAAACTAAGAAGGGGAGTTTTCCAGGCTCTCGCAATTGTCAACTTCGTTGCCACAAATAAGTGTGATGCCAGCTGCCGTTCAGAACGGAGAAGGCCCTCCAATGGTTTAAATAAAAGCGCTTCATATGGATTACGCTTAATGTCTGCGTGAAGCATAGTGTGTAGGAGGGCATACACCCCAATCCATAATCTGCTTACTTTAGGGCAAGTCCACCAGATGTGGGCCATAGTGCCCAATTGTTGGCATCCCCGAAAACAAACCGGGGAATATGAAGGTATAAAAGTAGCTAGACGGGCAGGCGTATAGTACCATCTGTAAAGAATTTTATAGGCATTTTCAAGGATAAGGACATTCCTGGAACTCTTAGATAGAGCTTGAGTCATGGTCTGCCAATCCTGTTGGTCTAAAGTCCCTCCTAATTCAGACTGCCAACGCTGATGATAGGAACCAACCGGAGGTGTTCTACAAGATATAATGGAAGCGTAAATCAAAGAGATCAAACCCGGGGCATGAGGTCTGTGTCTACACTGACTTTCAAAGGGGACAAACGATAAGGTCCCGGATGCGTGCATAATAATGTGTTGATAAAGTGGCGAAGTTGAAGGTAACCAAAGTGTTCTCGCAGAGGAATGTTATAAGAAGATCGTAACGTTTCGAAGGAAATTATTCTAGTGGGAGATAGGAGCGAGTGGACATCATAAAAGCCATGCGTCTGCCACCAGGCAAACTGTTTGGGATTGTCCTTACCCGGAGGAAATAACGGATTGTGCAATAGACGTAACAGTGGCAAGTGAGGAGAAATAAGGCCAGCTGAATATTTAATAGAATCCCAAAGACGTAACGAAAGCGTCAGCGTCGGACTAAGGGTAGCTGGACGCTGAGAAATGGGAAGCCATGGCAAAGAGGAGAGCGGTATCGGGTGGGAGTCCATCATATCCACCACCGCCCACAAGGGGAAATGGTGAGAATCATGAACATGAGCCAGAGGAGCAATGTTCGCCGCCAAATAGTAAGACTGGAGGTTTGGAACCGACAACCCTCCCATACTCCGTCGTGCAAATAGGATATGTTTGCTAATTCTGGGTCGAGAAGAACCCCAAATAAAGGACAGAAGTTTTCTCTGATGGATACGCAATACATGCGAAGGTACTGTAACCGGCAAAACACAAAATAAGTACAGTAGCTTCGGAAGATAGGTCATACGGATCGCATTGATTCTGCCAAACCAAGACAGTGGGAAATGAGACCAGGAGGACAATAGCTCAGTCAGCTCTCGAAAGACAGTGGGAAAGTTAGCCTGATATAATCCTTCATATGTCGGGGTAAGCTTAATTCCTAAATATGGCAAGGCCGAAAGCCATTGAAAAGGGAATGTTTGCTTCAAGGTATTCAAAAGTGGTGGTGGAATGGTGACAGACATAGCTCTGGATTTAGCAGGGTTGACATATAAGCCCGAAAGGATCGCAAAAGAGTCGCGAACCGCAAGCAAATTGGGCAAAGTAACCCTCGGGTTTGAAATTGACAACAGTATGTCATCTGCAAACAGAGACAATTTATGATGAGAGCCCGCCACCTCAACCCCCGTAATATCGGGATGTATACGGATGGCTTCCGCCAACGGTTCCAAGGCTAAAATAAAAAGCAAAGGGGAAAGCGGGCAGCCTTGTCTAGTGCCTCTGGCAACCGAAAATGTAGAGGACTCAAATCCATAGTATCTAATCTTCGCTTGGGGTGATGTATATAGCGAAGAGATCCAGCGTAGGAATGAAGGACCAAAGCCAAAGCGATGAAGGACTGACAGAAGGTATGGCCAAGATAGAGTGTCGAAGGCCTTGTTGATGTCTAAGGATAAGAGCATCATATCAAGTTTACGAGTATGGGCCAAATGTTGCAATTGTAAAATACGTCTGATAGCATTTCCAGCCTGCCTATGGGGAACAAATCCCACCTGGTCCTTTTTGATCAGGCGAGAAAGGAAGGAATTCAATCGAATAGCCAAAATCTTAGTAAGAATTTTCATGTCAATATTGATAAGAGAAATAGGCCTGTAATTTGCCCAGGATGAGTGATCTCGATCCGGTTTAGGAATCATAACCACATTAGCAGTTAAGGCATCCGGGAAAAAATTCGAACCTCCTTTCACTGCGTTAAACATAGCGGCAAGGTGAGGAGCAAGAACATCAGCCAGTTTCTTATAGTATAGTGCCGTGTATCCATCAGGACCTGGGCGCTTGCCCGTTTTCAGGTCTGCTATGCAATGCAAAACCTCAGAAACTTGAATATTACGGTCCATCAAATCTCTATGCGCCGACGTTAAAGTAGGCAGGGGTAGACGGGATAAAAAGTCGGAAATGGACTGAGGATCAGCCTGGGTAGGATCAGAATAAAGTTTAGCCAGTCGATATCGGAACTCCTCCAAAACCGCTACAGGATTGCTCGTAAGGGTATTGTGACGAGTACGTAAAGATATCGGTTTGGGACGCTGTGCAAATGAACGTAATCTACGGGCCATCATAGAGTCCGGTTTATTACCTTTACTATACCATTTCTGGCGAGTCCAACGTAAAGAACGCTCAGCCTCATCTGTTAAGCAAAGATCTAATTCCAAACAAGCCTGATCCAACAGTCTGCGGTTCGATGGGGAAGGTGACTGTTTAAATTGGGTAGACGCGGAGGCTAACTTCGATTCCAACTGGCGCTGCTTAAACTGTCTATCCTTCTTTCGCCTTGACGCTATTTGGATAATATGTCCCCTAAGAACTGCCTTGTACGCTTCCCAAACTGTTACTGAAGAAGAGACAGAACCCGAATTTAATTGGAAATATTCCTGAGACTTACGTTGTAGTTCCGCCTGAATCTCCTTCAGCGAAAGCAAGGAGTCATTCATTATCCACGAAGAAGAAGACGGCCTACATAGGAGAGATCGGCAGACCACCAGAATAGGATCATGATCTGACCATGGGACCGTTAGAATAGAGAGAGAGCGAACTAAAGGGAGGTGTTTACGTGAAACGAAGGCATGATCAATTCTGGAGTGAGAATGATGAGGGTGTGAATAGTGAGTGTAGTCCGTCCCCCGAGGATGTAATTCACGCCATAAGTCTACTAAATCCTGGGCATCTAACGCTCGTTTAAAGGACTTCGCTGACGCAGAAGGGTCAGAACGATCCGCTGGGTATTTATCCAATGTAGGATTTAGTACCAAATTCGAATCCCCTGCCATCAAAAGCGTACCCCGTTGATGTGTGGCCAAGAGTGAACATAAATGTGACAGAAAAGGTCCAGGGTTAACATTGGGAGCGTAATAGGACAATATGGTAACATCTATACCATGAATCGTGCCTTGTAGCAGAAGGTATCTGCCATTAGGATCAGCAATACATCTCACACAGACAAAGGGAGTTTTACTATGAAAGGCGACCAAAATGCCTCTCTGTTTAGTAGGGCCATTAGCCTGAAATATCTGAGGGTAGCGTGCATCAAAATACTTTGGGGCAGAAGTAGTGGAGAAGTGAGTTTCTTGCAAACATGCAATGTCGACTTGACGAGCCCGGAGAAATTTAAATATTTTTACCTGTTTCTGCGGGGAATTCATCCCCTGAACATTTAATGATAACCAATTCAACGACATGGCGATCGAAAAGGAGGAAGATCAAATCCACCATGGTCCCCGGGAGCCCTCAAAAAAAAATTACAAAAACACAAAGCACACATAACAAAAGACAAGGAGAAAGAAACAGAAAAGAAAGGCAAGAAGACATCTGATATACAGGCAAGATATCTTTGAAACATTGAAATCGCTTTAAGCATTGTAATAATCAACTGTGGGTAGGACACCCACTTAGAGGCTAGGTAGCGGGCGGGACCAAAAAAAAAAAATACCAGACCGCTAGCCAGCTCGGAGGGGGACACAATCGTCCACCGAAACAACTCGGCAATAATATAAAATATAAAAACCATTATATAAACATCTTAGGCTAATACACCTATAAATGAACAATGCGAAACTTGCAGGGTTATAGATGTCTCAACCGTTCAATGCGGAGAAAACCAATATCCACTCTGGAACGGAAGAGACAAAACACCCAAAGGTAGGGAATCCCTGAGCAAATCCAGAGTCAAATCTAGAAAGTGGCAGCAAAGATACGCACGTGACGAAGCTGTAAATTGGCGGTCAGCTACCAAACATCAAGTCACGGAAGCATCCTGAAAGCGCTGGGCTTGTAGGGTTCGGAGAGCCTGGGCACTACCTTGACTAGGAGGAGATTTACGCGAAGACTGGGAGCTTCGAAGACGTGTAGGAATTGAAGTCTCCTCATTCTGGGATTGAGGCAGTTCCAGGTTAAGCTCCCGAAAGTGTCGTTGAATATCCGCTGGCGAGGAGGCCTGGTATTGATGACCTTGGTAGGAGAATGTGAGCTTGAAAGGGAAGCCCCATCTGTACTTGATATCAGCAGATTGAAGAATTTGAAGATAGGGCTTTAGAGTACGTTTCGTAGCTGGGGACAGGTCTGCAAACAAATGAACAGTGACCTTGAAATTCCAGAGCCGAGCGGTTCCGAGCCGCCTGCAATAAACGTTCTTTAGTGCGGTAAAAGTGGAATTTAATAATGTCTCTGGGGGGACCCTCTGTAGGCTTGGGCGCTAGAGCTCTATGGATACGGTCAAATTCCAAACGTTCCATGGGAATCTCAGGGGCCAGCTCCTGGAAAAAAGCAGTAGCAGTACCCTGCAGATCGGTGATCGCCTCGGGGATTCCGCGAATGCGGAGGTTATCCCTGCGTGCTCTATTCTCAGCATCCTCCAGCTTATCTTTCAAAGTATCCAGCTCAGTGTGCAGATCCTCCACTTCCTGTTCATGACCCTCCAAAACTGTAGTCGCCAGATCCATGCGCTGTTCTAATTGGTGGGCACGAAGGCCTATAAGCCTATCGCCAGATCAGAGGATAATTTACGTGAGGCAGTTGTAATTTCCTCTCGCACTATCGCACGGAATTTGTGTAGCAAGGCTTCAGGATTGTGTTCAAAAGAATCGGCCGTCCCCGATGGAAATTGCCGCTGACTATCGCCATCAGACTCATGGTCACCTGGAAGCTGGGTATTATCATCAGGCTCAGGCAGACTAGGAAGCAGCTTAGCGGCGTGGCCCTGCGGAGGGGAATGCTGTTGGGCCCGATGCTTAAGTTTAGTGCGGGGGGTGCGGTGCATTGTTAAAGGTAGCTCGTTAGGTTCCAAGACACCTTCAGGCTGTTGAAGTGATACGCTAAGGTGTAAAAAGCTCAGTGGCCGAGATAATTATTTCGGTGGCACGGCACAGAGAGGTCACACTGACATTTTCCTCCTGGCTCGTGTATGTGTCCCCCGGCGGGGAGGTGTTCACAGGACCTTCATGACGCTGCAGCCAGTGAGATGCCGATGGCTATAGCAGCTAGACCGGGTATGTAGGTTAGTAATTGGCTGTCAAACTATCCACATGTGGAGGGGGTTTACCAAAGGAGCCTCTTCTCCCATCCAGCAGCACTCCTGCCCCTATGCATATCCTCAGCACTTCACTGGGATGCTGTGGGGATATGGCACTATCCACTGGGCCACCAGGAGGATCAGGGGGGTCCCCCCAGTCTGCCCCAATAACTGACCTGTCCCCTGGATCGGATGGGCAGAGCGGCGATGCGGTGATCCAGCGGCGGCGGCGATCCGCCCCAGCCGCGGATTCAGGAAACACCGCGGCTTCACCCGCCGCGGTAGGCCGCAGATCGACCCGCGCTCCAGCTGCCCGCAGAAAGAGCAGGGTGGCTCGGCACCCTTTCCCTGGCCTCAGACAAGGCTCCGGCAGCAGGGGATCCCCAGCCGACGGCCCCCTGTCCCCGGATGGCAACGAATGGGGATTCTGGATGCCGAAGCACAAGGGAGGACATCTGCTCTCGGCGCCATCTTGGACACGCCCCCTCATTTTTTTTTTTTTTTTTCATTATTCATTTACAGTCAGGTCCATAAATATTGGGACATCGACACAATTCTAACATTTTTGGCTCTATACACCACCACAATGGATTTGAAATGAAACAAACAAGATGTGCTTTAACTGCAGACTGTCAGCTTTAATTTGAGGGTATTTACATCCAAATCAGGTGAATGGTGTAGGAATTACAACAGTTTGCATATGTGCCTCCCACTTTTTAAGGGACCAAAAGTAATGGGACAATTGGCTTCTCAGCTGTTCCATGGCCAGGTGTGTGTTATTCCCTCATTATCCCAATTACAATGAGCAGATAAAAGGTCCAGAGTTAATTTCAAGTGTGCTATTTGCATTTGGAATCTGTTGCTGTCAACTCTCAAGATGAGATCCAAAGAGCTGTCGCTATCAGTGAAGCAAGCCATCTTTAGGCTGAAAAAACAAAACAAACCCATCAGAGAGATAGCAAAAACATTAGGCGTGGCCAAAACAACTGTTTGGAACATTCTTAAAAAGAAGGAACGCACCGGTGAGCTCAGCAACACCAAAAGACCCGGAAGACCACGGAAAACAACTGTGGTGGATGATCGAAGAATTCTTTCCCTGGTGAAGAAAACACCCTTCACAACAGTTGGCCAGATCAAGAACACTCTCCAGGAGGTAGCTGTATGTGTGTCAAAGTCAACAATCAAGAGAAGACTTCACCAGAGTGAATACAGAGGGTTCACCACAAGATGTAAACCATTGGTGAGCCTCAAAAACAGGAAGGCCTGATTAGAGTTTGCCAAACGACATCTAAAAAAGCCTTCACAGTTCTGGAACAACATCCTATGGACAGATGAGACCGAGATCAACTTGTACCAGAATGATGGGAAGAGAAGAGTATGGAGAAGGAAAGGAACTGCTCATGATCCTAAGCATACCACCTAATCAGTGAAGCATGGTGGTAGTAGTGTCATGGCGTGGGCATGTATGGCTGTCAATGGAACTGGTTCTCTTGTATTTATTGATGTGACTGCTGACAAAAGCAGCAGAATGAATTCTGAAGTGTTTCAGGCAATATTATCTGCTCATATTCAGCCAAATGCTTCAGAACTCATTGGACGCCGCTTCACAGTGCAGATGGACAATGACCCAAAGCATACTGCAAAAGCAACCAAAGTTTTTTAAGGGAAAGAAGTGGAATGTTATACAATGGCCAAGTCAATCACCTGACCTGAATCCGATTGAGTATGCATTTCACTTGCTGAAGACAAAACTGAAGGGAAAATGCCCCAAGAACAAGCAGGAACTGAAGACGTTTGCAGTAGAGGCCTGGCAGAGCATCACCAGGGATGAAACCCAGCGTCTGGTGATGTCTATGCATTCCAGACTTCAGGCTGTAATTGACGGCAAAGGATTTGCAACCAAGTATTAAAAAGTGAAAGTTTGATTTATGATTATTATTCTGTCCCATTACTTTTGGTCCCTTAACAAGTGGGAGGCACATATGCAAACTGTTGTAATTCCTACACCATTCACCTGATTTGGATGTAAATACCCTCAAATTAAAGCTGACAGTCTGCAGTTAAAGCACATCTTGTTCATTTCATTTCAAATCCATTGTGGTGGTGTATAGAGTCAAAAATGTTAGAATTGTGTCGATGTCCCAATATTTATGGACCTGACTGTATATGGTTGACATATTCCACAATGATCTACAGCAAACGCTGAAGAAATCGGTCTCCACACCAGAAGAGCTTACACTCTAATGTCACACTAATATTGTTGCTAGAATACTCGCTATAGTTTGCAGAGGAAGGTGTGCTTGTCCATAGCCAGCAATCATTGTACAGTTCTCTTTTGTCTGGGATAAGACAGACAGTGGGTGCAAGCCTGATTAGTTGCTTTGGGCAGCATACACTGTTTTATCTAACAATTTCTGAATCAGACAGCATTGTCCTTTTTCTTCCTTTTTTTTTTTTTTTTTTTTTTTTTTTTTTTTTTTTTTTTTTTTGTGCTTAAAACACTTTTTTTTTATTCTTTCATGTTGTTTCTTTACTACTCTTGCAGTTGCAGAAATGTGTCCATTTACATCCCATCAACTGCTCATCAGCGCAGTACTACATTTCATATCTGCAAAATACATCACCATTCTTTTTGTCATTTTTTTTTTGTTTAATTTCACTCCGTGACAAATGGCATTTAATGCCAGGATGCTTGTGTTAATGTCTTCATTGGCATTCAGTTAAAATATGGTACATTGCTAAATAATTGAACTGGCGAGACAAGTCGGGATTGTGAGGTTATTCTGCAGTGTAATTAATAGTCTTACGATTAAATATGAAATCTTTTCCCAACCATCAATAATTTAGACACGCTGAGAGAATCTGTTACTGAATTTTAGAACTATGCTGGTTTTAAAAAAAAAATTGACCATATTAGGGGACTACAAGTACAAGCACGTGTCTTCTTCTTTTTTTTTTTTTTCCTGATATATTCTGCAGATTATTCTATTACAAACCTCTCTAGAGTTCTGCAGAGCTTTGTTCTTTCCGGTGTACACCTAACAGACACATATTTATATATTCTGCAGATTATCTCATTCTGACAACTGTAGAAACCAGAGGATTGTATTTTAAGGTTCTATTCATTTTGGAGTGCTTTATTTTAGAGTGTGATGTGGTTTTTGTTTTTTTTCTGCCTGACTTCACTTTAAAAAAAAAAAAAAAAAAAAAGAAAAGTGGGCTTTGTTTTTCAAGGGTGATAAATAGGTGTTTTTAGCATAAGAGCATATGGCAAAAATAGGAACATTTCTATTTAACCATACACTGTACTAGTGTTTCGGATAGCACTGCCATATACATGAGAACAGCAGCAGACAGCCATTTATGTCCATGACTGGCTGTATGCACCTGGGAGGAGAAAATACACCGGCAGTTATGCTGAATGGGCGCAGCTGGACAATGTGTAGAAGTAATCTGCCAACCTTCACAATGAAAAAGTAAAAAAAAGCGGGATAAATGTGAGCATGACTAGGATTATGAATGACCTGGGGAACCCTAGGATGGAGCAAAAAAAAAGTAATGTTCACACCAGTCATGATTAGGTTGCATGTAACGGTGGGAGAGGATTAAAGAGGGATGATTAAACAGAACTTGAGCCTAGTCGCATTATACACTGCACACCTAAGCCACAGTCCTGTGCGTACTCTTAACTACTGGACCACAAGCAGGGGCGGACTGACATCTCATGGGGCCCCTGGGCAATAGGGGATCATGAGGCCCCTGTGTCCTTGCCCAAACTCAAAAAAGCCTATGAAAAAGGTACCAGAGGCATCTTATGGGGCCCCCTACTGACCCCGGGCCCTCGGGCAGTGCCCGAGTTTCCAAATAGTCAGTCCGCCCCTGGCCACAAGTGAGTTTCACAGACACACCTAAACCTCTCGACAAAGGATCATTTTAAAAAAAATAAATTGCATATGCTTTTCTGTACACAAAAATATCACTTTGACTGAGCCCAGCACAGGATTGAGCCTGCACGAGTGCACCCATAGCAAGCGGCCTCGTATGGGGGTACCTGGAAATGAGGGGAAATCGAGAATATTGGCGGGGGGACTCCAGAAAAGGACTGATCTGTACAAAACCTTTGCACAGAGCAGGTAAGTATAACATGTTTATATATAAAAAGAAATTAAGAACCTTTTACATCACTTTAATTCTAGTAGTAAAATTCCAGCCTGTGCTCCTTGTCTCTTGTAAATTTGGGCCTATTCATGCTCATTACAAATGTTTTGCAGCCTCCTAATTGCTAATGAGAACTAGGAAGAAGTTGGACAGTTTTTTGCATTGACGAGAGCAAGAACGGCCACAGCGAACTACTACCCAATTTCTACCTGCCAATAAAAGTAGAGCCGTTACTGTTTGATGACGAGGCATGTGTTGCTGCTAAAGCTAAGCTAACGGGGGTTTTTTTTTTTTTTTTCCCCTTCTTTAATGCTGTTGCTGTATGTAGGCCAAGCTAATTGTAAAAGGTGAAATCAATTTCAGACAATCATGCCAAACTACCCTGTTGCTGAGATTTGTGCATGAAATTCCTACTTTCTGTAACACAATTTACAGCTCTAGAGCATCTCCCAACCATGTTATTTAAAGGATTAAAGTGATTTTCATTGCTTTCCTCAAAGCCACATGAAAAGATCCTGTTCTGCTGTGTGGTATTTATTTATTAATTTATTTTTCTTGCATTGGTACATGAGTTTCCAACTTCCCCTGCCACTTCCTTACAGTAGTTTGTCTATTGGCCTCCAATTTCGGAATATACTAACAAGTTTCATACTTCATAGTCTTTGTTGAGTTTCACCTTAATGCGGAGTTCCAGTTATTTTTGGGTTTATTAAAAGTCAGCAGTTGCAAAAACTGTAGCTGCTGACTTTTAATAAACACGCACTTACCTGTCCCAGGGTCCAGCGATGTACTCACCCGCGCTGTCCCTTCTCTTCTTCTCTCCACGGCACCAGCATCTCAACTGTGGGCACCAGGCTGTGACAGCTTGTGACAAGTCACGCTGCGCATCCTGATTTGTCCGGCCGTCTTCTGGGAGCTGTGAAGGTTCCCAGGAGACTGCGGGAGGAAGGAGGGGGCCAAACTTCCGGCTCACTTTGCCACGGTGAACTGAGCTGGAAGTAGGAGCGGGTACCTGACAAAACCAGGTACCCGCTCCCCCACCAAGAGGTTCCAAATATGGCAGTAGAGGGGGGAGGGGAGGCAAACAAGCGGAACAAGAAATATGTTAATTGTATGCATTTGTGAGAGACGTGTACAAGCATATTGTAATTTCAGTTTACATGATTTGTATTGTAGTTTTACAGAATTGTTCACAGAAGTAAATTCAGTTTTTGAATGAAATGCAATGCTGCTACCAGGGGCAGACTGACAACTCATGGGGCCCCCGGGCAATAGGGGATCATGGGGCCCCTGTGTCCTTGCCAAAACTCAAAAAAGCCCATGAAAAAGGTACCAGGGGCATCTCATGGGGCCCCCTACTCATCCCGGGCCCTCGGGCAGTGCCTGAGTTTCCAAATGGTCAGTCCGCCCCTGGCTGCTACTGTCCGGTTTTGTTAGCCGTTAATAGGACAGCATAGTAAAAAGGCATACTTATGGGTGAAGACAAGGGAGCTTCACAGTAAAAAGGCATCTGTATATAGAAGATAGATCGAGAAGATTCACAGTAAAAAGACATACATGTACAGGCGAAGACAGAGGAGCTTCACAGTGAAAAGGACAGCATGCTCTGGAGCCTGGTTTTCATTATCTCCAACCCTTCTGTATTTTATTAGACTTCGCTGTCTACAGTACTTATGCACTTTTCTTTGTCTTGGCTGCCAAGAAGATATAGCGTATTAATGGGGAAAACAAAACCTTCTCCTGAAGATACTGTGAGCTTTATAATGGTGTCACATTTACATTCGAGTGATTTCAGATGTATTGATGTGCCTAGCTCATCCACAGCAACCACCAAAATGTAAAAAAGTGGGTGTGGCTTAGATGCAGCAACGTGCGGAACATTTACTGAACGTTTAGCTAAGTTGTGTTTTTTTTGTTTTGTTTTAGTGACATTACTTACCTGTAACAAAGTATGTCCCTTGTCATGCAGACAGCTGGATCCTGTAGGGATGTTCGGTTCTCTTCCTGTGTCTGAAATTCTGGTATGCACGAGGTTAATACCCTTTGGGAGAAAAGTTCCTGATAAAGACCCTCCCCTTATCTTTTCCTCCATTATCCCCGGTTCACATCTATGCGGCCGTGCGGGCCGCGTTTTGCACAGGCACGAGAGCCTATTCATTTGAATGGACTCCCGTGCCCCGGGACACGCAGGGAAGAAGTCCCCAGTACGGTTCCGTTTTCCAGTGTGGGCGGCGTGCCATTAGAACTAATGGCATCTGCCTGTGGGTCCGCATTTCTCTGTGCCGGTGGTGCGGATCTGCAGCGGCACCACCCGCACATATGTGAACCTAGGATTAAGAAAAGTCCTTTCATTGCTTTCACTGCCTGTGCCACGAACTATGATTGGGGGAGAGTCTAAGTGACATCCATTAGTATTTGTACCATCAGGTATGTCCTTGCACTGCATAGTTGTTGATACCTGTAAAGCGGATTACACAATCAGATTTGCAGCATGTGTGGCCAGCTTCATGTCCTCCACACTTCTGTTTTTATACGTTGCTCTTTCATATTCCAGAACTGTCACAGGTCAGCAACTGATGGTGGCAGCCAGAGACAGGGCCACTGTTAGAAATTTTGGGGCCCCATACAGCCTACCTTATGGGGGGGGCCTCCAACTTTGCCCCTGACCCCACCCCTGGAGGAAGGTGAGAAAGGTAAGAGGTGACAGCAGATAAGAGGAAGCGATGAGAGGGGGGTTAGCAAAAGAGGGGGGAGAGCTGGGAGAGAGGGGGGTGAGAGTGGTGAAAAAGGGGGCTGGGAGAGGGGGGGTGAGGAGAGGGAGCGAGGGGAAGGAGGTGAGAGTATGGTCAGTATGTCTGCTACTCACAATTCTGGCCCTAGGCTGCTGTTTTGTATGCTCAGACAGTCAGGATCTAGAGTTTCTGCTGTGTTCTGTATATTTAAATCTGCCGCCTCCATATCGCCTTTTACAGCAGTGTGTGAAGATCGTCCTCCATATACACACAGGATCATCTCTGGATGACTCGGCCAGGGCCACGTCAAAATGAATGGAAGATCAGGGCTGTAGAGCCAGGCCAGTGATCCTGGTGGGCAGTGAGCAGCCGCTGGCTGGGCTGCAAAGGCGGGGAGGGGCTTTTTATGCATGGTTCTCCCAGAGGGGGCATTCCCTGTTCTGTGGCCAGAAACCAGGCTCTCCGCTGTCTCCGTCCTGTCCTCATGTAAGGGGTCTGTGTGTCTGGGAAGGATGGGGGAACCGATCACATATCCCTGATCTAGAAACGGGACTAATAGGAAATTGGACTAATGAGAAGAGCACCATGAACCGGGGCCGCTTTGCAGGAAAGTTTGATGGAGTATGAACAGTGCTCTGCAACGGGTAGAGGTGCAGGTACAGAGCCTCTCATGGGGCCCCCTGACCAAACGGTCAGTCCGCCCCTGTAAGCAACATGTACTTGAAACTGGTAGCTGGCCGGGCCCTCTTATCGGTGCCCCTGGCCACAGAACAGGCTGATGGAGAGGCATGATCTGGTCACCGCATGTTGTTGTCTCTTGGCTCAGTTGCAGCCACATACCCAATCCTGCAGATAATGTGTTCAGCCATGTTGTCACCATTATCTTCTCTCCTGCACATAACACAACTAGAAAGGTCCTAGTCTTTTTTTTTTTTTTTTTTTTTTTTTACAGCTCTTGGCACATGAAATGGACGCAAGCTGTACAGATTTGTAGTTGTTTACAAGTGTTTTTTAGCGCTTTTTATTTTGGAAATCTCTTTGGACACGCACCAATAGAAAGGTGCCAAGAGTCATTAATTACCCACTGTGTTCTTCTATGGGGTCGTCCAGTGTACAGACATCACAGCGCAGGGCTGTTTACACTAGGCTCTAGCTATAAGTCTTACAAGGGAGATATCTGTGTCCTCACATAGCCGAGTAAAAGTGTGCAGGATTTATACAGGACCATCATAAACTTTACTTCTCCTCTTCAGTAGATATCAACAGAGTAGGAGAATGGAAAAACTGATGATACCAGTATGGTGTGACAGGACGGCAGGACTTTGTAACTGGAAAGGACCTCAGATCAGAGTATTCCTGAGATGGTGACAAATCTAGTTGGATGATCTGCACAACTGTTCAAGTATAAAACTAAAAAAAAAAAACCTGCCAGAAATATGTTGTGTACAAACCAATCACAGTGTTTCTAACAATGTAGCAATACAGTTTGCTTTTTTTTTTTTTAATTTAAAGTGGAACTTTACGCATAAAAACTTGATTAAGAAAATGGCTTTTAGCAAGCAACATACATTTCACATTAACAGCTTGTATTGTTATTTTACATAGATATACTGTACCTGCAAAAGTGGCCAACCTGAAGTGACGTAGCAGAACTTAATTTTCTGATGAAATTTCCACTTTAAAGTGTATCTAAAGCCCATGCTTTTTTCCATTTTGGATAGAGTAGGGAATGGCAATGCCCGTTTTCCTTTCTGTCTGTGTCCTATGAAGAGTTCCATGAAGTAGAAGGCATTCTCACAAAAGTTAAAGAAATGCCTTCCTAAAATTATTTGTTAGCAGAACAAACGTCCCCATCAGAAGAACTCCTTCACTTTTCTTCTGCTGATAACTCACATTTTTGCATTTTGCCATTACTTTCAATCATGGTGACCATGAGTCAAGTAAATCCCTCTTAGGGCCTGTGCATTGGGCATTTGTTTCAGAACTACTTCTTTCACCATACAGTATGTGTCCTAGGGGAATTCAAAAGCAGCTAAAGCAGGTCAAGTGTACCTGAAATTAAAGTGGTTGTAAAGGCTAAAGGTTTGTGGGTTTTTTTTTTTTTTTTCCCTTTTTATTGCATTCTATATATAAAGGTAAAAACACTCCAGTATCAGCCCCCCCCCCAATACTTATCTGGCTCCTCTTTCGATCCACCACTGTTCCTGAGAGTAGCATTGCTGCACTCTCTCACTCCTCACATGCAAAGAGGCAGCAGCTGGAGCCATTGGCTCCTACTACTTTCAATCAAATCCTTTGACCTTGGGGTGGGGCCAAGCTACACTGGGTGTGTCTATGGACACACAAAACCTGACAAAGCCCACAAAGCAGACACAGAAGAGGAGATACCAAGAGTGCCAGCAGGTTATCCCAGAAGAGGAGGTTCAGGGCCACTCTGTGCAAAACTGTTGCACAGAGCAGATGAGTATAACATGTTTATTGATGTACAAAAAACTCAAATGCACTGCCAACTCACAGTGGTAATTATCAGGGGCTGCTGCAAACACCCACATAAACCAAAATATAAAAAATAGAAATAAATAAGTGTTGCGTTGCCAAACCAATCACAGCAAAATGGAATAGTGCTGTTAATCAATAATCAATATTAAATAAGTAAATAAATACCTCCCAGCTCTTCACACCCCACAAAATGAACACACTAAATTACATCATAAATAATGCCTCATAACACAGAAATAAATAGCCTAAATAGACCCAAGTAAAAATAAATTTAATGGCAAAAGGGTTGTTTGTATAACAAATCCCCCAAACAAATGGCAAATCAGTATATGAATACGTGAAATAAATAAATGTATGAAATACATTAATGAATAAATAATAGTGGTTGTGACACAACCACTTTTAGCTGTGTGTGTGTGTGTGTGTGTGTGTGTGTGTGTGTGTATATATATATATATATATATATATATATATATATATATATATATATATATATATATATATATGTATCTACAGTGAAGAAAATAATATTTATTTGATCTTCTGCTGATTTTGAATGTTTGCCCACTCGCAAAGAAATGATCAGTCTAAAAATCGAATGGTAGGTGTATTGTAACACTGAGAAACAGACAAATTCAAAGGAAATGCATGTCTAACAAATGATTCACTGATTTGCATGTTCATGGGGGAAATAAGTACCGTATTTGCCGGCGTATAAGACGACTTTTTGACCCTTGAAAATCTTCTCAAAAGTCGGGGGTCGTCTTATACGCCGGTACACATGTTAGGGGGGCTGCGGCATTAAGTACAGGGGTTTGCAGGGGCTGACGTCTCTTACCTGGATCCAGTCCCACGACGATCCGGTCCAGGAAGCGCGGCGTCTCCTTCAGTTCGGCCACTGGATGTTCGTGCGGCTGCGCGGCTCCGCCTCCTCACCGGTGATTGGCCGCCAGAACTGTAGCTCGGGAAAGGCACACAGGCGGCCAATCACCGGCGAGGGGGCGGAGCCGAGCGGCCCCGCGAAAATTGAGTGCCGGAGCAGCAGGTAAGTGCTCTGTGTAGAGGTGCTGCTGCAACCACATATGCTGGCTGCAGCAGCACCGTACTAGAACAGGGTCAGCAAGTGTCAGTGGGAGGAATAGTGCCCCATCATTGGTGTCACTGATACCAATGATGGGGCACTATTCCTCCCACTGATGCCAACGATGGGGCACTATTCCTCCCACTGACACCAACGATGGGGCACTATTCCTCCCCCCCACTGACACCAACGATGGGGCACTATTCCCCCCCCCCCACTGACACCAACGATGGGGCACTATTCCACCCCCCACTGACACCAATGATGGGGCACTATTCCACCCCTCACTGACACCAATGATGGGACACCATTCCTCTCACTGACACCAATGATGGGGCATTATTCCTGCCACTGATACCAATGATGGGGCACCTATTCCCCCCACTGATACCAATGATGGGGCACTATTCCTCCCACTGATGCCAATGATGGGGCACCATTCCTGCCACTGATACCAATGAAGGGGCACCTATTCCCCCCACTGATACCAATGATGGGGCACTATTCCTCCCACTGATACCAATGATGGGGCACTATTCCTCCCACTGACATCAATGATGGGGCACTATTCCTCCCACTGGTGTGCATTGGAAGAGGGGTAGTCTTATACGGCGAGTATAGCCCAAACACTACATTTTAGCAGGAAAAGTAGGGGGGTCGTCTTATACGCCCAGTCGTCTTATACGCCGGCAAATACGGTATTTGATTCCCTTCACAAAACATGACTTAGTACTTGGTGAAAAATCCCTTGTTGGCAATCAGAGGTCAGATGTTTCCTGTAGTTGGCCACAGGGTTTGCACACATCTCAGGAGGGATTTTGGCCCACTCCTCTTGGCAGATCCTCTCCAAGTCCTTAAGGTTTGGTGGCTGATGTTTGGCAACTCGAACTTTCAGCTCCCTCCACAGATTTTCAATCGGATTAAGGTCTGGAGACTGGCTAGGCCACTCCAGGACCTTAATGTGCTTCTTCTTGAGCCACTCCTTTTGTTGTCTTGGCCGTGTGTTTTGGGTCATTGTCATGCTGGAACACCCATCCAGGACCCATTTTCAATGCCCTGGCTGAGGGAAGAAGGTTCTCACCCAAGATTTGACGGTACATTGCCCTGTCCATCGTCCCTTTTATGCGGTGCAGTTGTCCTGCCCCTTAGCAGAAAAACACCCCCAAAGCAGAATGTTTCTACCACCATGCTTGACAGTTGGGATGGTGTTCTTGGGGTCATAGGCAGCATTCCTCCTCCTCCAAACACGGCGAATTTGAGCTGATGCCAAAGAGCTTGATTTTGGTCTCATTATTATTGTTCTGCAGTATTTATATAGCGCCAACAGTTTGCTCAGCGCTGTACATTATAAAGGGAGACCGTACACGAGACAGTACAGTAACAATACGATTCAATACATGAGGGGTTCCTTGGAGCTTACAATCTCATCTGACCAGTCCTCCTCTGCATTATTCAGATGTTCAGTGGCAAACTTCAGACGGGCCTGAACATGTGCTTTCTTGAGCAGAGGGACCTTGCGGGCACTGCAGGATTTCAGTCCTTGGCGGCGTAGTGTGTTACCAATTGATTTCTTGGTGACTGTGGTCCCAGCTGCCTGGAGATCATTGACAAGATCCTCACGTGTAGTTCTGGGATGATTCCTCACTGTTCTCATGATCATTGACAGTCCACGAGGTGAGATCTTGCATGGTGCACCAGACCTAAGGAGACTGATAGCTGTTTTGTGTTTCTTCCATTTGCGAATGATTGCACCAACTGTTGTCACCTTCTCACCAAGCTGCTTGGAGATAGTTTGGTAGCCCAGTCCAGCCTTGTGTAGGTCTACAATATTGTCCCTGACATCCTTGGACAGCTCTTTGATCTTTGCCATGGTGGAAAGTTTGGAATCTGATTGATTGCTTCTGTGGGCAGGTGTCTTTTATACAGGTAACAAAATGAGATTAGCAGCACTCCATTTAAGAGACTGCTTCTAATCTCAGCTTGTTACCTGTATGAAAGACACCTGGTAGCCAGAAATCCTGCTGAATGATAGGGGATCAAATACTTATTTCCCTCATGAATATGCAAATCAGCGCATAATTTGTTAGACATGCGTTTCTTTTGAATTTTTTGTTGCTATTCTGTCTCTCAGTGTTACAATACACCTACCATTCGATTTTTAGACTGTTCATTTCTTTGTGAGTGGGCAAACATTAAAAATCAGCAGGGGATCAAATACTTATATATATATATATCCCTTTATTTATTCATTCATTCTAAATGATTTCAGAAGCATCTTAAATTGATGTCAAAAGCTCTCTGCATTTGAATGTCAACACAGGCCCTTGGGGAGATCGACTGTGGGAAAAAAAAAAAAATTAAATCCGCTACAATTCTAAGCCTTTCTTGTTCTGACCAAAGCTGAAAAAAAATATGGTTTAACGCATATTTAAGTATAATTGTAATGTATTGCAACTTGGCAGTCCTTGAATGAGGTGGCCCCATTCATTTTTTTTTTTTTTTTTTTTTGTTTTTTCCTTCAGGACAAGTTGGGCTTTTCTTTTGGAGGTAAATGGTAATAGATATCTTGTGTGTTTTTTGTTTGTTTTTTTTGGGGGGGGAGTTTATATCGAAGGAAAACAGTCACACAATAGTAAAAAAAAACAATTAAGAAATAAACAACATTTTTTTCTAATATTTAACTGTATATTTCTTGCTAGTACCATAACTTACCATCAAAGAACACCTCAAAATAAATTCTCCTGCTCCTGACACCACATATGTGTATGTCATTTGTTGTTTTTGTGGCATTGGCACAGTAAAAGCTTCTTTCTGGCAACTCGACTATGCAGCTAATTTTTGTTCACGTATCCTACAAAATAACCACACCGTCTTTTTCCAGATCAGCCTGTATTTCTCCTGAGGTTACCTTTTTTGTGTTTTTCTTTGTATCCCAGACAATTCTTCTGGCAGCTGTGTCTACATGGACCTAAGATATGGCGACCAAGATTTACAAAATTAAATTCATGGACACCCTACTGACCCATTCCTACTTCTTCGGGGGGTGGTGCAGGTCATGGGGATAATAGCAGCACAAGAATATTGAGTGTGGCCAACTTGTACTAACGGTGGGTGAGGATTAATCAGTTCCTGCCAGACACATGATCGATATAATAGGACGGAAGAGGGCGCCAAACTGAGTGTAGAGGGTAATACTTTAAAAGTATCAAAATGAGTGAAAACTACTCACAAATATATGTAGCTAAAAGGCATGGTATAAAATCATCCTCTGGTAAGCTTTTTGTGAGCCAGCAGTGTAGTTGTGGGTCCTTCTCAATTGGGATGAACTGGGAAGAAGCTGTCAGTGGTGCAGGAGATTTGAAAATTGTGCCATTTACCAGCGTGGACCGCAAGGAAATTCCAGACCCGGTGGGCGACCAACGGCAGAGCGAGGAGAAGTCAGGTGATGTGTTTTGAAGCGCTTGCTTCTTCTTCAGAAGTTGTCATTTAAATGGTGTATTGCTCAAACCTGCCATGGGTATATGAGGAATTACTCCCCAAAATATATTTTGCTACTTCTCCTGAGTATGGGGATTCCACATGTGCAAGACTTTTTGGGAGCCCAGCTGCATACAGGAGCCTGAAACCCAATGACCCCTTTGAAAGCTCGGAGGTGTGTAAACTCCTCATTTCACTTCCTCACTACCTATCAGTTTCAGAGGCCTTGAAATTCCAGGATAGCACAATTCCATCCCCCCCCCCCCTTTTGGAATGTAGACACACCAAACTATCTGCTGAGAGGCATGTTGAGTAAATGGAATACTTTTATTTTTTACCACAAGTTTTTGGAAAATGACCAAAAAAAAAAAAAAAATATATATATATATATATATTTTTTTTTTTTACACAAAGTTGACACTTAAATGATATTTTGCTCGCACAAGCCATGGGTATATGTGGAATTACACCCCAAAATACATTCTGCTACTTCTACCAAGTATGGGGATACCACATGTGTGAGACTTCTTGGGAGCCTAGCCACATACAGGAGCCTGAAAACCGATGACCACTTTGAAAGCCTGAAGGTGCGGAAGTTCCCCATTTTACTTCCTCACTACCTATCACAGTTTTGGAGGCCCTGAAATGAAAGGATAGCACCAACCCCCCCCCCAATTACCCCTTTTTGGAAAGTAGACAATTTAATAAAAGGCATAGTCTTTAATTTTTTCCAAAAACTAGTGTCAACAAATGAGATCTGACTCTTATCAAATTCCTTGGGGTGTCTACTTTCCAAGAAGGGGTAATTTGGTGGGGGGGGGGGGGGTTGTACTATTCTGGCATTTCGGGGCCTCTGAAACTGTGATAGGTAGTCAGGAAGTGTAATTGGGAAATAAAGCCCTTTTTAAAAGCCTGCAGGTACGCGGCTAGACTGCCAAAACTTCTCACATGTGGTATCCTCATACTCGGGAGAAGTAGCGGAATGTATTTTGTGGAGTAATTCCACATACTGTATGCCCATGGCATTTGTGAGCAATGAAAAATTTAAGTGACAACTTTGTGTTGAAGGAAAAAAAAAAAACTGTGTAATTTTCCAAAAACTTGTGAACTCAACTTGACTCAACATGTCTCTTGGTAAATAGTTTGGGGTGTCCACTTTCCAAAAAGGGGTCATTTGAGGGGGAGGGTTGTTTCCTTGGCATTTTATGCCCAGCATTAGAAACTTGTGCCACACATCACTCACTCTTCTAGCACACCCTTTTTGCTGCAATTGCTGTGTGATTTCAAATTTCCTGACGTGAACCAGGCCTAATGTAGAGCTCCACTTTCATTAAGGCTAGGTTCATACTGCTGCGATATCCTTTTTAAATTTTACTTTCCGTGTGATTATGTAGTGCACTTTGAAGTGCTTTGTATATTTTATGAGACCAAAATCATCCTGGAATTGCACCAAAGTAGTACAGGAACCTTTTCCAAAATCTCACTGTGCTGAGTCGCATTAATGTGAACAGCCACCATTGAAAACAATGTGATTTCCCTTGTCATGCAATTCTGTGCAACTCAAGTCACATCTGAAATTGCAGTAGTGTGAACCAGGGCTAAGTGATTAACATGTATAATTACTAAACAAGGTATTCTGAAGCGTTGTTTTAAAAAAAAAAAAAAAAAAAAAAAAGACCATTCCAGGGGCGGACTGACCATTTGGGCGCTCGGGCACTGCCCGAGGGCCCGGGGTCAGTAGGGGCCCCATGAGATGCCCCTGGTACCTTTTTTTCATAGGCTTTTTTGGGTGTGGTTTGAGTGTAGGTGAGGACACGGGAGGGCCCCATGAGTTGTAAGTCCGGCCCTGGACCATTCTATTTCATATTGCAGCCATGGTGACCTCTATTCAACTGAAAAACTCAAATGTTGCTTATTTGTATCCATGACAACACATTGTACAGCACACCCCCAAGGATTCCCGCTCCTGCTCTGTGCTCCTAGTTGGCCAACAGCTTTTCCTCTCACTTTTTAGATCTATTATCTTGTGATTACAGCAGGCAGACCATCCACTTTCTTCAGTCTGCAGACATTAGTGCAGCGGCCCCTCTCTAAATCTACTTGGTAGAAGCAGGTAAGAATCTGTATTGGTGGTTGCTAAGGTCGCAGGCATGCATACAATGGACCGAGCAATGATCGTTCTGTTTCTCAGCAGGAGTCCAGTTGCACTTTGTGATACAGAAATATAAAACAAAATCCGGAGTGTTCACAGCGTGCGGTGTTGAAGTTATTTACTGAGGTAATGCAGTCTGGAAAGTTGACATTACCGGGAAGCTTGAGTACAGCAGACACTTGTAACAGTACACCATGTCGACTGTTACTTAATGGCCCTTCTATCAATTTTTGGCACGCCTTAGGCCTCGTTTCCAGCAATCTGCCTGTTCCATACCATTGGATTCTTGGGAACATTAGGCAAATGACAGCTGGACTAAGTACACTTTATTGGGTTATCAAAGAGCACCTGTCTCACTTCTCATTGAAGATGACTGTTTTATTTGCTGAAACTTTGTTTATAAGGAACATATTGATTTTCCAGGTGGTGGGGTTCCTCTCTGTTTGCTCTGTGTGCCAAAAGATGTTAAAAGTGTAATAAAATAACATAGGAGCTTCAAAAGTAGAACTTTTTCTTTCTGGGCTTTTTTTAGCGGGAACACGGGGGAATGCAGTTCTGGCACCTCCAGCGCTGAATGTATGTGTAGCACTACACCCTTAGGAGTTGCTGAAGGTTTGGGTCCCCCTATAGTCCTGCACAGCCAGGCAACACACATTTTCACATAGACTTGCATTCTGGGGTCAGTAACCAGTCCTTCAGCTTTGTTTTTGTGATTTTTTTTTTTTTTTAATTAGGGGATTGAAAAGGACAATCTTCCTGAACTATGTACAAGTTTTTATGCAAAAATCCTCTTCGTGGAGAGCTAGCCAGCCTCTTCTATTGTACCGCACCAGACCCCAGATACTTCTCTATCTGGCTGCCTGAAGGAATCCCTGAACAGGGGATCCAGTGCCTGTCACTTTAAAAGAAGACAGTCCTGGGTAGCTGCTAATCTGGTTTCCCACCAGAGTGCTCCTTCCCCTATCTGGCCCAGGGGGTGCAGGTCTACGCATTCAGTCCTTCTCCTATACTGCTGGTGGGTCGATGGCTGCTACCAGGCCTTCTAGCTGGGCCGCTCCTCCCTGCCACACAAGTGGTCCTCTCTCAGGAAGCTGGTGAAGTCCCGTGCTTTCCTCGTTCCAAGGTGCTCTACCTGTAGGTGAGCCCCTCTCCATCTGGGCCCCCTCACAGGCTCCTTTCTCCAGCCTACTCTTCCATCTTCCACTCCAACTATCCTCCACTCTCATCCTGTTGAGCCAATTTAGATACTCTTAAAGGCTGGCCTGGCCCCAAGCCAAACCTCCTGTTGGGGATTGGCCAGGATGCTTTAGGAGTATAGACTAGCCGCTCCTCAGATTCACCCACTGCTTCTAGATCTTTCTCCAAAGTTCTAGAGTAGTGGGAAATGCCAGAGAGTTAGTCTTCAGAAACTCTTAGCTCTGACCACAATTTGACCCTGCTAGCTATCACACCCAGGCTAGCTAACAATTGCGGTCTAGCTCCACCTAGCTGACTAGGAGGATGCTACATATGTAATGACAAAGGGTGCCGGGGTGTGCTGCAGAGTCTATTGATGCTGGCTGCTGGGGGATCTATTGTCGCTGGAGGGAGCTGTGTGGAAATCTGTTGTCACTGTCATAGGTCTATTGTTGCTGAGGGGGTGTTTTTGTTGCAGGTGGTCCATTGTTGCTAAGGAGGGGGTCTATTGTTGCTGGAGGGTCTTTTGTTGCTGGCTGCAGGGGATATATTTTACTGCTTTTCTTGTTATCATTAAAGTGTTATGAACCCAGGACCCTGCATTCACTATATCTGGTCTCCCACAGTACACAGAACATGAAAATGCAATTATTTTAGCTAATATAAACTGCTAAATACCTTTTACTCATCAGCAGTTAGAGCAGTCTTGTGACTTCTATCAGTGTCCAGCAGAGAACTGGATGCAAAGCCCCTGACCTCTGTCTGGACAGTGCTGATTGGCCCTGTGCTGATCACATGCACTCTCCCAAGAAAAAAACCCCTCTAGCAATACACACTAAACTGAGCATGTGCAGAGTGTTTCCACACGATATGTCTTATCAGGAGATAAGAGGAAGACACTGGAAGAAGGGGAGAATCAGAAGAGTCAGGATCAAACCTCCTTTTTTGCACAATGCAGAGGATTAACCCCTTAGGTTCCACAGTGAATATAACAAGCATGCTTTAATGCATATACAGACTGATTTTACTGTTGTGGGTTTAGTAACCCTTTAACATATTCCACACAATTTACTTAGCACCAGAAAATATTTGGTTCTATATTCAATAAAAGAGGTGGAGGTGGGTAGGTGGTGGAACCAAGGAACGTTGCTCAGAGGTGGATAGGGACAGAGACCAGGTGTGACTTGGAAAGGGGTAGTTCCTGCACCTTTTTTCTGAGGAAAAACAAAGCCTTGGCAATACTAATAGGAAAACTTTTTTCCAATTTTGGATAATGCAAGGGAGGGTAATAACCCCTATCAGGTTTTTTTTGTTATTTGAGTCCTGTTGGAGAGAGCCCCCTTCACTTCCGGTCCCATAGCCAAAATAGAAAGTGAGAAAAAATCCACCCAAATTGAGTTGTCAGCAGAACTAGTGTCCCCATTGGAAAATGTCTCCCCTATTGCTGTTTTGATGACCAACCAAAATTGGGACTTTCTTTCACTTTTGGTGATTAACGCTCACCAGGACAAATGAAGCTCTCCATAGTGGGGACACCTAAGGCAATAAAAACGCTGTCCAAAACGAAAAACTTTTTTCCCTTCAGTTATACTTATTGATTTTCAAACCTGTTAGTGTGTTATTGCTTTGGGGACATTTCAACTCCCTACCTGACTTCCTCTCACTGTAGGGAATTTTGGACACTAACTTTTATGTACTTCATCCAAAACAATTTGATTGGAACTTGCGAAGTTTGGCTATTGTGTGTTGGTGACAGGGATTGTAGTTTTGAGACCTAGTTTCCTTCCAGGCTTTGTTAGCCACCCTTTCCACCAAAAGGTCACAAAATAGAGGCTTCTGCCAATTGTGTGTGGCATGGGGAAAAGAGTAAGAGTAGCTGAACCTAGATTTGCTACAAATTAGCAGGTTTAGCGTTTTGAGAGATTTTGGTAAATGACATTGCCACTGCTTTCTGTATTGTTATAGTGTGAATGAAGGGTGCCATGATGACACCAGGCACCTTGGCTTCATGCCCGTGGAGATTAACCACTAGCCTACAGGGCACTTATACCCCCTTCCTGCCCAGGCCAACGTTCAGCTTTCAGCGCTGTCACACTTTGAGTGAGAATTGCGCAGTCATACAACACTGTACCCATATGAAATCTTTATCATTTTTTTTCACACAAATAGAACTTTCTTTTGGTGGTATGTACTTGCCGCTGGGTGTTTTATTTTTTGCGCTATAAACAAAAAAAGAACAAAAATTTTGAAGAAAAAACATTTTTTTGTTTCTATTATAAAATGTTGCAAACAGGTAATTTTTCTCCTTCACTGATGTGCGTTTGATGAGGTTGCACTGATGGGCACTGATAGGCGGCACTGATGAGCTGGCACTGATATGCAACAATGATGGGCACTGATAGGCGGCGCTGGGTGGCACTGCTGGGCACTGACTGGCAACACATATGGGCACTGCTGGGCACTGATAGGCAGCACAGGTGGGTGGCTCTGCTGTTCACGGGTGGCACTGATGGGTGGCACTGCTGGGCACCGATCATCAGGGCACAGATCATCCTGATGATCCATCCTCTGATATCATGCCCTGATGATCGGTGCTGATTTCCCCCCCCCCCCCCCCTAACAATTGCCGGTTATCGGCAGTACTTTCCTCACGCTGTGACAGTGTGAGGAAAATGCAGCCAACGTCCGGCAACTGCATTTACCGGTGATTTGCTGTGTCATTGGACACGGCTGATCAAGTGGTAAAGGCCACTGTGATTGGCCTTTTACCACCTTACGTGATTAGTCGTGTCCATAGGACACAGCGATAATGGAGATCGCCGTGTGCGCGCCCCCGGGGCAATGCGGGAAGGCGCACTCTGGGAAGACGTCATTTGATGCCCTCCCAGAACTGGCCGGCCACAGTGAAGCCGTCATTCAGCTATCTGCGGTCGGCAAGTGGTTAAAGAGTAACTCAATTTTTGTTGAGAGAAAAAAACATTCCCCTCTGGGTGATCTATGTTCATTGCCAGAATTTTACCAAACTGTTGCAGATTCCTACCTTTTTGTTATTCTGAAGTAGATGTTTGTCTGTGTCCACGTGCAGAGTGAAGCTGTATGGGAGTGACTGAGTATCAATCAGCTGCTGCAACTGCAGGGCACTGAGGAAAATTGCAAGGTCTGCATCCCTTTTTAGATGTGATTTCCCATGGGGAGTATTTTACCAAAAATGACATTTTTGTTGCAGGGGATGCCAAAAATCTGACTTATATCCTCATGCAGACTAATGGGAAAATCAGTAAGCTAATCACTCAAGCAGGAAATACCATTTTCAGGGGACGCTCTGTACACTCTGCGTACAGAACGCTTCCAGGTAGCCATATTGCAGAAAATTACAACGTTGATTGAAAAGGAAAGTTAAATTTTAATAACATTTAATTAGAATATGACTTGAGTCGCTATTGTAAACACTATTATTTTATTTTATTTTTTTTTATTTTTTAATTTTTGCTAATTTTTTTTTCCCTCGAAAGTGGAATTACCCTCTGCTTATACAGGTGTTCAGCCATTTTTTTTTTTTTCCCTTGTAAAATGCACCTCTGTGACCACCTATGTAACCATGCACACATAGGCATTGAAGAGCGATGTTTACAGGCAGAAAAAACCACCAAAGGCACATCCTGGGAGGAGTTTTGAGTAAATTATATGTGCATACATGCATGTCTGTATGCAGACAAATGTATTCCAGTGGTAGAATAAAATATTCTGGCCCGTAGAATTAATTTATGCCCAAAATATGTGCATAAACACACAAAGACATTTGTATCACAAATTCTGTAAGGAAAAATGCTGCTCATTTTCAAAAGCCTGTATGAATGAGGCATTATGGCATCCCCTCAGCCTTACAGGTTCGGTGGCACAGAGAATCTTGTGGTGAAAAAATTCTGCAGAGACGGCTCTGGCTTGAACGTGAGTATGGCAGCTGAGGGAAGTTTTTGAGGACCGCCTTACACTGCCCACAGGCTCTGCTATAGTTTGTGGGAAGCTGTTTGTTGGCTGCGGTGAGGGCCCGGTGTGATGTGCGTAGCAGCACATCACATTGTTTCCTTTTTTTTTTTTTTAAGCTTTATTTGAAATGTACAAAGTGACACTTCATGTCTCTACAGTGTGTTGCATTGCTGTGGGGTGACATGCGGTGCCTATCTGTGCGCTGTGGTAAAATGCAGCATGTCTGCCTTTTCCTGCATCTCACTTCACCACGCCTCCAGGCTGCTTGCAGTGCTAACAGGGAACACAGAAAACAATTGTTTTCTATGTGCCTAGCAGTGACTCCAGTGTGGAAAAACCGCCAATCACCGCACCACGTGTAAGTGAGCCCTGAAACCTAACCCTGAATGTTCCCTGAAATGAACTTTCTATGTAGGCAAGTTCAGGCACTCCACATGGCATTACAACAAAGGTCAGGCAATGATCACACAGCCATTGTTTCCTGCTCCTCCGCCATTTTGCCAATCTTTGTTATGTAATCAAAGGCTTCTCGCTCCCCATAGCAATAAATAGGGACTTGATGTTTTTAATGTATTTTGTTTTATCATGTTTTTAATAGATTATAGGGAAAAAATATAGTCTGTATAGCCACATTTTTTCGAAAGATAATACACTATTTTATTTACGTTGCAAGTGAAACACCAAATAACATACTCACCTGTGCAAAGGCTGTATCGCCCACACAGGGAGGCATAGGTGTTCTGTGCATCCACATGCAGCCTGTCCTATTCCTGTCAGTTGGGGTGCGCTGGCTGCACGGACTTGGCTGCTGCTCCCAATTTGCCACACAGGTCCCAGAACACAGACCATGTGCATCTGGGCAGCACACCGGCACCTGAACGGCTGCTAAAACTAAGAAAGAATACACCCGAGAACAAACAAAGCACAATTGAGTACATAGACTCCATTTAACCACTTCCTGACCGCCCTATAGCAGAACTACTGCTGCGGGGCTGCGCAAAATCGTGTGTGTACGTGATTTTGTATTTCCGAGTAGGGGACACGCATGCGCCTAGCTCTACCTGCGCCGTCATTGGTGGCTTCAGCTCTCAATCACAGGTCCCAGCCAGTGATTTCCTCGGCGATTGTAAACAATACAGATCTCTCCCCAGCAGGGGCGGACTGACAACTCATGGGGACCCCGGGCAATAGGGGATCATGGGGCCCCTGTGTCCTTGCCCAAACTCAAAAAAGCCTATGAAAAATGTACCAGGGGCATCTCATGGGGCCCCCTACTGACCACGGGCCCTCGGGCAGTGCCAGAGTTTCCAAATGGTCAGCCCGCCCCTGCTCCCCAGTCAGCTCCAGCAGAGCAATACAAAGCTGCGTGCTTACACAGTAAGCCCTGGTTCACGTATGTGCGGGTGGTGCCACTGCAGATCCACATGCAAATTCTTCCCTGCATGTCAAGGGGCATGGGATTCCATTCAAATGAATGGGCTCTCCTGCCAGGGCAAAACGCGGCCCGCAGGGCCACATATATGTGAACCAGGGGTAAAGCACACCACACTGTTAACCCTTTGATCGCCCCAGATGTTAACCTTTTCCTGCCCAGTGCTTTTTATTAGCACTGATCACTGTATTAGTGTCACTGGGGATGTCAGTGACAGTCAGTAAGTTCCCCCCCAGTATCAGAATACCTGCCGCAGTCCCGCTATAAGTCGCTGACCGCCACTATTGCTTTCACATAAACCAATTAACCACTTGCCTACCGGGCACTTATACCCCCTTATTTACCAGGCCAATTTTCAGCTTTCAGCGCTGTCACACTTTGACAATTGCGCAGTCATGCAACATTGTACCCATTGTATGAAATTTTTATCATTTTTTTCTCACAAATAGAGCTTTCTTTTGGTGGTATTTAATCGCCACTGGCGCTTTACTTTTTGTGCTATAAGCAAAAAAAAGTGCAAAAAATTTTGAAAAAAAAAAAAAAGTTTTTGTTTCTATTATAAAATTTTTCAAACAGGTAATTTTTCTCCTTCACTGATGTGCGTTGATGAGGCGGCACTGATAGCCAGCACTGAAGGGCACTGATAGGCGGCACTAATGAGGTGGCACGGATAGACGGCACTGATAGGCAGCACTAATGAGGTGTCACGGATATGTGCCACTGATATGTGGCACTGATTGGTGGCACTGAGAGGCAACACTGATAATGGGTACTGATAGACAGCACTGATAGGTAGCACTGACTGGCACAACCGCTGGGCACTGACTGGTGGCACTGACTGGAGGCACTGCTGGGCTGCACTGATGGGCACTGGTGGGTGGCACTGATGGGCACAGGTGGGTGGGCACAGGTGGTGACACTGGGTGGCACAGGTGGGCGCATTGCTGGGCACAGGTGGGCGCATTGCTGGGCACAGGTGGCCGGAATTTGTGTGTGGCACTGCTGGGCACCGATCATCCGAGCACTGGTGATCAGTGACCCTGATGATCGGTGCCGATCCCCGCTCTGACAACTGCCGGTTTTCGGCAGTACTTTCCTCACGATCTGACAGCGTGAGGAAAGTGCAGCCGAGAACCGACATTTGCATTTTCCCGGTGATCAGCGTGTCATTGGACACGGCTGATCACGTGGTAAAAGGCCGCTGTGATTGGCCTTTTACCACATCACGTGATCAGCTGTGTCCATAGGACACAACGATCACGGAGATCGCCAGGTGCGCGCCCCGGAGAAGCGCGTTCTGGGAGGATGTCATATGACGCCCACCCAGAACTGGCTGGCCGCAGTGCAGCCATCATTCGGCTATCTGCGGTCGGCAGTTAGTTAATTTACACGTATTTGGATTTTTTTTTTTTTAAAGCCAAGAGATGTAGCAGAATACATTTTGGCCTAAATTTTACACCGAAATTTACTTTAAAATTTTTCTACTGGATAGGTTTTATACAAAAAAGTAAAAAAAAAAAAAAAAAAAAAAAAAAAAAATATATATATATATATATATATATATATCGCAAAAAAAGAAAAAGCACAGGTGATCAAATACCATTTGTGGGGGGGAAAGAAAAGGACAAAAATTTCATTTGGGTGTAGCATTGCATGACCGCGCAATTGTCAGTTAAAGTAACGCAGTACAGTATCGCAAAATAATGGCCTGGTCAGGAAGGGGGGTAAATCCTCTGGAGGGCACGTAGTTAAAAAAACATAAACCCGCACAACTGGTGGGGGCTATCCTTTTAAAAGTTTGTAACACTGAAGGCTTTACATGGATTTCTGCTCACGTAAGCACTTTATTCGTAGACACGCTGATCACATGGGACTGCCTCACCAGCTCCAAATCATAATCGGTAACTGATCAGCACATACAAATGATGGTAGCTGTACACATATTTGTGACATCTCGGTATTAAGGCCCACCACCATGCCACGTTTATTCCTAAGGCTGGCAATATGGGGTTAACTAGGTCAACAGTTTTGGCTCCAAAGCATTTTGCTAAGTGAAATTCGGCAAACTTTCCATGAATTGTATCGGAAGGCCAGCAAAGCAGAAGTTTCCCCCATGCCTAGTGTGGCACATTTCCCATGGCTATAGTGAATATACTCAAAATGAAAGATTGCTGGACAACCTTTGGAATCCTCCATTCCACTTTTTCCCTTTTTGAGTAATATCCGCTCTTTTTGCTCTTGTAACTTGGCTGGCCAATTAATAAGCGCCATGCCTCTGTAGCCTGCGATACCACATTTAGTTTGCTTCTCGAGTTAAACTGCGTCGTGCCGCCGCAAAAAGCATCAGAAATGCTGAATCCTCATTCCTTTCTTCTTGCTTTTTGTAATAATGTTATTGTTGTCATGGACAAACGACTAATCAAAAGAAATGACACGGATAGCAATGTATTATTCTCAACTGAATTTAAGCGCCGCGGAGCCCCACAACCCCTCCCCCACTCCCACCATCGTCTTTTAGGCTTTTTAGTACAGCCAAAGGCTCTGAATGAAGCTACCCGAAATAAATAAGCCTCCATCTAATCATATATTTGTTGCAGTTCGCCTGGCCCTCCAACACCGCACACTTCATTCTTAAACTTTAGCGAGTGTTTCTTTGTTTTATTTTTGTTAAGGTTATGGATATATATTTTGCTGCGGCTTGCCTTATTATGGGCTAATAAAATGTATTCAGGTCACTTTAGACCGTCCCCTCGTCTAGAATTTACACATCAAAAGTGCGATTCCTTGCTGGAGAATATTTCACTCCGGAACGCTGTGTTAATTAACTGTGGAGAAAAAAAAAATCACACTTGGGTGGTTAAAAATAGCCACCCAGAATTCAAAGTCTACTGGCTGAGCCCTGTGCAGTTCACAATGTACCTATGTTAAGCTGGAGGAGAGGTGATCGCAGCGGCAGAGTTGGAAGTTAACCCCTGGTGGGCATCGACGCAGGGCAATTCTGCAGTCTCGTGCTGGGAGAGGGGGGGAGTGCTCTGAAAATGATGCATTGCAGATTTTAGAGATGACAAGTAGCTGGTGTGCCTCTCGTACCTGTGCAGATACATTTTTGTTCGACAAATCCTTCCAGCTGTTAAAGTACATAGACTTGGGAGGAAAGGACAGTTGACTACCAGCCCCATGTAAGAAATGTAGAACTTCTGTCAGTATTTAAATGCTGCCTCTGTTCCTACAGAGGAGATTTCCTTTCTCCTCCTGTTGTGACACCTGGACAGGAAGTGAGGGGAAATCTACAGAGGTTCTAAACCTTCCAAAATCTACTAGAACACAGGTGTCAAGCTGGCGGCCCTCCAACTGTTGCCAAACTACAAGTCCCATGAGGCATTGCAAGATTCACAGTTACAAGCAGGGGCGGACTGACCATTCGAGCACTCGGGCACTGCCCGGGGTCAGTAGGGGGCCCCATGAAATACCCCTGGTACACTTTTTTTTTTTTTAATAGGCTTTTTTTGAGTGTGGGCAAGGACACAGGGGCCCCATGATCCCCTATTGCCTGGGGGCCCCATGGGTTGTCAGTCTGCCCCTGGTTACAAGCATGACTCCTAAAGGCAGAGGCATGATGGGACTTGTAGTTTTGCAACAGCTGTAGGGCCGCCAGTATGATGCCATGTACTAGAAGATGCCTGTGTCCTCTTGGGTTGATATTGAAAATTCCTAATGAACCCTCTGCACACTGTTATACACCCTTACATGTTTCTAGCAAATGATTGCATAAAAACAGAGATTCTTGGTTTGCATATTGCAACCCAAGTTCAAGTTGGCCAACTGTGTCCAAGTGATCCTTCTTTGGCCCATCCCTACTGCTAAATACTTGATTCTAGCATACTTTAATGGACACACAGTTCTAATATGAGGTGGACAGACACATGCAAGAGTGGATAGCATTGTGTAGAGTTATTTCAGATGTGCTCATACTCCATCAGTACCCTATATACAGAGGTTAGACATACAATGGAAAAGCTACATGATTTGCTGGTGTGCAAGTGATAACTTTCACGTTGAAAGCAGAAGTGATGTAACATTCTCTTGCTTCCACTATGTGATGAGACGCCTAACTAACAGGTAGGCAGCCTTACTTTTGTCATTCACTGTGTATGCTGCAAGTAATAGTCATGTCTAAATTTCTGGAGTTTCAAAGAGGCTGGTGCCTCTGTGACTGAAGTTTCCAATTTATTTGCCGTGTCGTGAGGTACAGTATCAATGATTTTGATGGCATTTACAGTTTTCAGGAAAACGTCATCTGATAAGCATAAGAGTCGTCAACATGGTCAGCTGACCGAAAGAAACAAAAGGACATTGCGCAGGATTGTGACCCGGAATAAGACATTCTAACATAACATTCTATGGGGTGAAATGCTGGAAATACTAACGTAAGATTTATACAATGGATGATCTAGGTAGTCACTGCCCGTGACTTGGCAATTGACCCATAGTACTGTCTATCCCCTCTTGGTAGATGCACCCTTTGGACGTCATTGTATCCTATTCTATGGATACTATTTAACCATATTGTAGACTATCTATATATGCTCTAAAGAAATCTACCAACTTGGCGGTCTACAAACCCCACCCACCGTCTGTCGCCTACTCTGGCCCTAGGGGGGCATCTAGATTACTCCTCCTTGAAGCATATGAATGGTTCTGAAGCAGTAATCCTGCGAAACACATTGACTCATCTGCTTAATGTGGAGATTTGTATGATCCATGTACTATAAGTTTGGAGGATGTATCTATGTAATGGGGCAACATTATTCCCCAATTTTAGTACTTTTTTTTTTTTTTTTTTGTTTATGTTGTAAATAAAAGTGATATTTCATTTTTAAGATATTATTGTGTCTTCCCTTGGTACCAGGAAAGTCCCTCTTCTTTTTTGGGGGGGATTTTTTTCTACAATATACATACATAGTATGTGGTACATAATTAGGCAGCAGTATTTCTCAATTCTTTCCTATATGTAATGTGTCCAAATTCGGCAGCAATTTTCAGTACTGGGCAGACCTTCAGACTTTTGACACCTAATGCACTTCAATCTCCCTGAGAACTTGGAACCCAGAAATAATAGCGGCATCATTTAGGGCAGAGGGGCGGCCAGGTGCACAAATACTGATCTTGGCATGAGAATTTAACACAGTGGGTATGCTCCATCCCTTGAGGCATTTAAATAATTTTTTTTATATTTGATTGAAGCAGGTCTTTAACACAGATTCTGAGCTATATCAATATCTACTATAATAAATGAATGTAGGGTGAATCCTAAAACCAGTGTTACGCCATTCATTTTCTTGCAGTGTGTTCTAGACATGGGACGACTATGCCATCGTTCTCCACACCTGCGCTAGGATTGCAGAAATATGATTAATAAATGTGCATATATACATAACTGTATGAATTCATTAGCATATATACATAGATTTGCACTATGATATGTGTCTGCATGTTGCTACATTCAAAACAGCCGAGCTGCATTTTCTAAACCTAATATGCTTTCAGGCTGGATCAGCAAGCTGTCTGCAAGTGTGTGTTTGTGTGGGGGTTATTCTCTATTATGTCATAGGTCTTTTGGTGATTTGGATAAGCTGTGTTTTTAGGAATATGAAGTGTCATTGATGTCACCGGTCTGTAGAGAGTGGATAGGCTCTCCTCATGTATACAAGACATCAGTGGTGTCCAGGGGCGGACTGACCATTTGGAAACTCTGGCACTGCCCGAGGGCCCGGGGTCAGTAGGGGGCCCCATGAGATGCCCCTGATACCTTTTTTCATAGGCTTTTTTGAGTTTGGGCAAGGACACGGGGGCCCCATGATCCCCTATTGCCCGGGGGCCCCATGAGTTGTCAGTCTGCCCCTGGAGTAAACTAACTTTCCCAACTGAAAACTACATTCACTGTTAGAAATAAGAACTATCCATCCTGCACTTTCGAATTTTCTCGTCACTTAAGGTAAAAAATGACTATCATGGTGGTGTCCATTGTCCCTAGAAAATGAATAGGCTGTGTTTTCCTATATAATGATGTGCCTATGAAGTCACAGGCCTCTAGATAAGCTGTGTTCATATAAATCTTTCCCAGATCAGTGATGTCACTGGTCTCTAGCGAATGGATGGGCTGTGTTCATGTGATTATTTCCCATAACTCTGATGTCACTGGTCTCTGGCGAATGGATAGGCTGTGTTCATGTAAATATTTCCCATATCCCTGATGTCACTGGTCTCTAGCGAATGGATAGGCTGTGTTCATGTGAATATTTCCCAGATCTCTGATGTCACTGGTCTCTAGTGAATGTATAAGCTGTGTTTCCATGAGAAGAAAGGCTCTCAGTGATGTCAATGGTCTCCAGAGATTGGAAAGGCTGTGTACTCATGGATATGTCACCAATTGATGTCACCAATAACCTCGCCTCTATAAAGCAGCACATTTGCATTCTAGACTTCTCTTCAGACTACAATGCAGCTACAGTCTTGTACATGGAAAAAAGCAGCCCAACTGACTCTTATTGCTGGCCTTGCATCTCCCAGTCTTAGCCCTGTTGTACAGGGATTACAAGAAGCAGATATAAGGACAGAATTAGTTACTTTTAACTCTGCCTGGACTCTGGGGTTCAGATTTAATGTATACCTAAATGGGGGAAAAAATAACTTTCCCAGTAAGATTGTTGGTAATCTGCTCAAAACTGACTTGCATAGCCCAATTGGGCTCTAGCTGGAGGTCCGCATTCCTAAAAGAGATGCTTGGTAAATATGTATATGTTGCAATATTCTTAGTTGCCAGTAGATGCTGCTGTAACCTTCAACTCTGAAAAGCAGGCCTACCACTGTACTGTGAGTTGGCTGGATGTACCTGGGATCAGATCGCTAAAAGTTTACCGAACTGAGCAGAGCGTTCATTCAAACTCTGTTGACATCAATGGGAGCCAAATCTTTAAAATCACTTATGGTCAGTTTTTCAAATCTAATAGGCAATGGATTGTGCTAAACTTAAAAAAAAAAAAAAGTTAAAAAAAACCCCCAAAAAAACGAAGACCATTTGGTGTCGAGAAGGGACTTTATTAATGCTTAAAGAGAAACATTAAAATGCCCAATGCTTTAAAAAAACAAAAAAAAACAAACAGATTAGAGGTTGCGCTAAACATTTATGGTGCACCTGTACAATCTATATTTGTGCTACAGCAAAAAATTAGTATTTACAAATAAACAGAAAAATGCAGTTTAGTTTGCTGGCAACGGTGTTAATTTCGTCAACAAAAATATTTTCGTCATAATTTTCATCAGTGACATGTTTCCAGTGACGAAAACTAAACAAAAATAACTCCGACTTTTCATCAGTTGACAAAAACTATGATGATAATCCATTCCAATTTTCGTCAACAAATAAAAACATAATGAAAAT
Organism: Staurois parvus; assembly: GCF_062004578.1. Classification (NCBI taxonomy): domain Eukaryota; kingdom Metazoa; phylum Chordata; class Amphibia; order Anura; family Ranidae; genus Staurois; species Staurois parvus. Next base: position 186,937 of record NW_028318148.1, on the reverse strand, counting down.
GTGAGGGAGGGACGTTTTTACTTATAAACATGTTATTTAAACTGTGTAGTTTGTTCCTTATACCATAAATAATAACATGTTTATTAGTTTTGTTTTTTTTACTCCAGAAGTATACAATGAGTTTGGAAATTCTAGAGAAATAATGCATTGCAATTTAAAGTGTTACTAAACCCACAACAATAAAATTTGTCTGTATATGCAGTAAAGCATGCTTATTATACTCTGTGGAACCTAAGGGGTTAATCTTCTGCATTGTGTAAAAAGGTCATTTGATCATAACTTCTCTGCTCCTCCTCTTCAAATGTCCATGTATGATCTCCTGATAAGACAGACTGAACCTGAGGCCCTTCTGCACATGCTCAGTTTAGTGTGTATTGCTGAAGACATTTTTGTTCCTTGGGAGAGTGCATGGGATCAGCACAGGGTCAATCAGCATTTTTCAGACAGAGGTCAGGGGTTTTGCATCCTCCTGGAGCAGAAAGAAAACGCCTCCTACAAGCTTTAACCAGTGCTCTGCTGAAGTCTCAAGACTGCTCTAACTGCTGATGAGAAAAGGTATTTAGCAGTTTATACTTACTAAAATAATTGCATTTCCATGTTGTGTGTACTGTGGGAGACCAGATATAGTGGATGCAGGGTCCTGGGTTTAGTAACACTTTAACTAAACCCATCAGATTTTAATTGATTAAAATTATTTTGGGCGACTAAAATGTACCGCTGATTTTAGTCAACTAAAATACGACTAAAACAATTCAGATGACTAAAATATGATGAAAACTTGCATGAGATTTTAGTCAAAAAGTATGCTTAAAACTAAATCAAAATTTGACATCAAAATTTAATACTGGCTGGCAAATGACGATTCCCTGCCAGTTTTGGCTTTCTTTAAAAAAAAAAAAAAAAAAAAAAAAAAAGTGCCATCTTTTAGGCATAACCATCCCCAAACCCCCAAACACACACACATACAAAAGAACAAAAAGATGCATACCCCCTCAAAAAATCCATTCCAAATCCTCATCTGAGCATGACCTTATTTGAGCAGTGATGTCACTCGTCACATCCATTCCTGGCTGAATGCTAAATGTCCTCGCTGGTTACCAGGAAGCCAGCTGCCACTAGCTTTCTAACAACCAGCCTGCGTGGAAAGCTGTCAAATCTAGCAGAGGTAGTAAAAGTGCTGCTTAAATGTATCACTTCTTAGTGCAGCCAGGTGAACACCCCATTCACATAGTTACATAGATAGTCTGGTCGAAAAAGACACCTGTTCATCTAGTTCAACCAATAAAAAGGAAAAATACATTTATACAATTCTATATACACAATCCTCTATCCTCACTTGATCAAGAGGAAGGCAAAAAAACCCAAGCAAAGGATGATCCAAGTTGGTCCAGCAGGGGAAAAAATTCCTTCCTGATTCCCCAAGATTCAATTGGATATTCCCTGGATTAACTTTACCTAAAAATGTTAGTAACCAGTTATTGTGTGTATCCAGGAAAGAATTCAGACCTTTTTTAAAGCAATCTACTGGCCAGATCCAGTAGAAGTCTATTCTACATTTTCACCGCTCTTACTGCGAAAAAGCCTTTCCGTATTTGGAGATTAAATTTCTTTTCCTCTAATGTCCTCTAATGACCTGAAAGTGACTAACTACACCAAGTTCACTGTATGGACCACTAATGTAAGGTATTTATACGTGGTGATCATATTTTCCCTTAATTGCCACTTCTCAAGAGAGAATAAATTCAGTTCCTCTAATCTTTCCTCATAGCTGATCTCTTCCATGCCTCTTATCAGTTTGCTTGCCCTTCTCTGTACTTTCTCCAGTTCCCCAATGTTCTTTTTGTGAATTGGTGCCCAAAACTTAACTGCATATTCCAGATGAGGTATTAATAATGATTTGTACAGGGGTAATATGATATCTCTCTCTGGAGTCTATACCTCTTTTAATACAAGAGAGGATTTTGCTCGCTTTAGAAACCGCAGCTTGGCATTGCATGCCATTATTAAGCTTGTGATCTACCAGAACTCCCAGGTCCTTCTCCACCATTGATTCCCCCGGTTGTACTCCCCTAGTATGTATGATGCATGCATAGTCTTAGCTTCCAAGTGCAGAACCTTACATTTATCAACATTAAACCTCATTTGCCACATAGTTGCCCAATTAAACAGTGCATTGAGGTTGGCTTGTAAATTGGAGACTTCCTGTAAGGATGTTATTCCACTGCACAGCTTGGTGTCATCTGCAAAGACTGAAATGGTATATTTAATCTCAGACCCTATATCATTTATAAATATATTAAAAAGTAAGGGTCCCAACACTGAACCTTGGGGTACACCACTGATGACCCTACACCATTCAGAGTATGAATCATTAACCACTACTCTCTGAATACGATCTTTTAGCCAGTTTTCTATCCATTTACAAACTGAATTTTCCAAGCCTGTAGACTTTACCTTACATATTCCAAGTATACCACGTCCACAGCCACCCCTATGTCCAAGGTTTTGCTCACCCCCTCATAAAAAGAAATCAGATTTGTTTGACAACTTCTGTCTTTCATGAATCCATGCTGCCTGTTTAAAATATTTTTTTCAGCAAGAACTCATCTATGCAGTCTTTAATTCAACTCTCCAGTAACTTCCCAACTATAGAAGTTAAGCTGACAACAGCTCTGTAGTTACTTAGTAAAGACTTTTTTTTTAATATTGGCACCACATTGGCCTTAAGTCAATCCAGTGGTTCTATGTCCGTCATTAGAGTCCCTCGAAATTAGAAACAATGGCTTTGAACTGACAGAGCTCCATTCTTTTAGGACCCGTGGGTGTATGCCATCTGGTCCAGGTGCTTTATTCACCTTTTTATTCTGTCTAAATATTTCTGGACCATATCAATTCTGAGCCATTTGTGGATCATTTGGAGCTGTATCAATATCATCCCCTTTAGTCCTCATACACACTGGATGTTTTTACAGCTGCTGTTTTTGGCTTTTGACGGTTTTTTTCTACAGCCAGTTAACCCCCCAGCATGTTATCCCATGTGTCCATACACACAGACTGTAATCAACGTTTTTGGCTGGAAAAAACCCCCAGGACTAGTGGGTTTCTAGAGTGTTTTTTTTTTTTTTTTTTTAGCTGCAAAAATGCTTGAACACTTCAAAACTTGGCAAAACACGGTAAGATGCAGTAAATCGCAGCAAACCAGCGTTTTTTGGACTTTTTTTTACCAAAAAAATGTTTTTTGGTAAACAAAAAACCTCTTAAAAAAAAGGCAAACATGAAAAAAACGAGGCTAAACGCTAATACAATGATGGTGTTCCTTCATTTTTATATTTTTTTAAAAGCTCTTTTCTTGTTATTTACAGCTTATTTTTTAGCCCACGGGAATATATTCTTCTGTGTCTTCACATAGTCTTTTTGAGGAATTCCCATTTCTGTTCTGTGTTCATCTATGCCAATATTCCCTCCCAGTCTAAGTCTTGGAGAGCAGCCCTCTCTTAACCACTTACCGACCGACCGACCACAGTACTGTTACCGCGTGCCTGCGGCATGCACAGGCTGAGTGACGTACTTGTATGTCGCTCTGCCTGTACTGACACGGGGTTCTGATGCGTCCAGTAAATGTAGAGCCCAGTAATCAGGACCTCGTGATCATGTGATTGCAATGCAATCACATGATAATAATGTCAACAAAACAATTTAATTCATAACAGCTTTGCTTCTGATACTAGTAAACTGTGATTGGCTTGCATGGTATTGCATGATACCTGGGTCAATCACAGCACCCTGTACCATGTGAATAGCTGTAGCCACAGATCACTAGTATTCTGAACTGTCATGAACTTAACCCATTCATAACAGTTCATAGCATTGACCCCCAGAGTGGTTCACTGTTATTATGGTAACATTGTACTCTGTTGAAAGTATTTTTTTTTTTAACATGCTGTCATCAGTCCCTGATCACTGCCATACCTGTCCTACCATGATGATGTACTGCGTTGGTGACCGTATGTTAAAAAAAACAAAAATGGAAAAAAAAGCCAAAATTTTATTTAACTACTTGCTGCCCACAATGTACTGCAGGTGAGCAGCAGCTCTGAACAGAGTGGCATGCCCATATGTCGTGATCTATTACCTGGTGTGAGCATGCATTTCCCCCCCCCCTGCTGACCCCCTTGTCATTCGCTGCAGGAGCACTTCGTCAGTTGGTTCCCACCAATGATTATTGCCTGGGACTCCGCTGGTTCTTCTCTTCCTGGACCCTTTTCGGTCCAGGGAGAGCAGAGGGAACACCATACTGTGGCACTACATTTTATGCACACATTAGATTAACACATTTAACCCTTTGATTATCTCTATTACCCTTTGATCACTCCTGTCACCCAGCCAGTGTCATTAGTACAGTGTCAGTATATAGAATTTTTCACTGATCACTGTATTACTGCCACGAGCCTAGAGGATAAACAGCCACAAGCAGCAGAAAGGGACGCCCCATCCCCCCACACCACCTTCCACGGCTTTCTTGTGCTCTCCCATCCCACTGGGGAACCCAGGAATCCAGCCAGGAATGGCTGCAATCAACTCTATGGTCTAAGAAACCGAAAGCATTTTGCCAGATATAAATAACGCTATTTTTAAATCGGGAAAGCATCTGATCACACCGATCTTGGTGTGATTAGATGCTTTAAGGGCAGAGGAGAAATCTAGAGTGTAATAGACCCCAGGTTACTCAGAGAAAGGTACCTGTCACTGCCTATTGTGATCATAGGGGATAATTACATTCTCTGTGATTAAAAATAAAGGTGATAAAAAAAATGAAAGGGACAGTGTAAAAATAATAATAAAAAAAAAAAAAGCAAAATAATTAACACACACGCGTTGGTCCCATGTCGGTATGTAAACAGAGATTGCACCATGCATGTGGGGCATCACTGCAAATGTAAGATTGAGGGCAGTAATTCTAGCACTAGACCTCCTGTGTAAATCTCTAGTGGTAAGCTGTAAAGTCTTTTAAAGAGACGCCTATGGATATTAAAAATGTATATAGTTTGTCGGCATTACATGGGCTTGCACAATTTTAAAGCATGTCCTGTTTGGTATCTATTTACTTGGCGTAACATCGTCTTTTTTTATATTTTATCAAACAAACAATTGGGCAATATATTCTGTTTTTGTGCATTCAATTTAAAAAAAAAGAAAAAAAATTGCTGTGCAAATACTTTTTTTAAAAGTAATTTTCTACCAAAAAACTTTTTTTTTTTTTCATGTAAACAAAGAGTGTCAGAAAAGCCTTGGTCTTAAAGTGGTTGGAGTGGATGGTGTGTGGCATAAGCTTCTAATGTTGGCCCTGAAATACCAGGATAGTAGAAGCAACCCGCCAAATGGACCCTTTTTGGAAAGTAGACACTCCAATGTATTTGCTAAGGTGTATGGTGAGTATTCTGCAGATTTAATTTATTTCCACAAGTTTTTGGAAAATGAAAGAAAACGAAAATGTAATTTTTTTTTTTTTTTTTCAAAACCTTTAAAAAAAAAATCTGAAAAATACTCACCACGCCTCCTATCAAATTTCTTGGGGTATCTACTTTCCAGAAAGGGGTTATTTGAGGGGGGTTGTACTATCCTGGTATCTTTAGGGCCTCCAAAACTGTGATAGGTAGTGAGGAAGTGACATGCGGAAATACAGTATGCCCTTTGAAAGCCTAAAGGTGGTCATTAGATTTTGGGGGCCTGTATGTGGCTAGGCTGCCAAAACGTCTCTCACATGTGGTATCCCCATACTTGGGAGAAGTAGGAGAATGTGTTTGGGGTGTTATTCCACATATTCCTATGGCATGTTTTAGCAATATATCATTTTAAGTGACAACTTTGTTTGTTTGTTTTTGTTTACACATTTTCCTAACATTTGTGGCAAAAAAACATCTTCCATGGACTGAACATGCCTCTCAGAAAATTCCTTTGGGTGTCTACTTTCCAAAAAGGGCTCAATTGGAGGTTTTTTTGGGTTTTTTTCTTTGTACTGCCCTGGCATTTTAGCACCCCAAGAAATGTAATAGGAAGTCAGAATGTAAAAGCTCCGTAAATTCCAATATACACTCTATTGCCAAAAGTATTGGTACGCTTGCCTTTACACGCACATGAATTTTAATGACATCCCAGTCTTAGTCCATAGGGTTCAATATTGAGTTGGCCCACCCTTTGCAGCTATAGCAGTTTCAACTCTTCTGGAAAGGATGTCCACAGTGTTTAGGAGTGTGTCTATGGGAATGTTTGACCGTTTTTCCAGAAGTGCTTTTGTCAGGTCAGGCACTGATGTCAGGTGAGAAGACCTGGCTCGCAGTCTCCGCTCTAATTCATCCCAAAAATGTTCTATTCAGTTGAGGTCAGGACTCTGTTCAGGCCAGTCAGGTTCCTCCTTCCCAAACTCACTCATCCATGTGTTTATGGACCTTGCTTTGTGCACTGGTGCGCAGTCATGTTGAAACAGGAAGGGACCATCCCCAAACTGTTCCCACAAAACTGGGAGCATGAAATTGTCCAAAATGTCTTGGTATGCTGATGCCTTAAGAGTTCCCTTCACAGGAACTAAGGGGCCAAGCCCAACCCCTGAAAAACAACCCCACACCATAATCCCCTCTCCACCACAAATTTTTTACACTTGGTACAATGCAGTCAGGTAAATACCATTCTCTTGGCAACCGCCAAACCCAGACACATCCATCAGATTGCCAGACAGAGATGTGTGATTCATCACTCCAGAGAACAAATCCCCACTGCTCTAGAGTCCAGTGGCAGCGTGCTTTAACACCACTGCATCCGATGCTTTGACTAGTATCACACTGATTAGGGTGACATATGAGAGTGACATTGACACATGAAACAATAACTGTTGATGAGATTTAGCAGCTTATTGACATTTGTTATAGCAGTACTATCTAAAGCAGAAATGTCCTATCTAACCACTGGCCAGTGGGATGAAACTTAAAGTCTCTCAATGTTGGGGCCATTTAATCAATGGAAGAGCGCTCACTCTCTGAATGGGAGAGTATTTGTAATCCAGGGGTAGCAGGATACCACAGTCTCTTTTAAACAGTATCTTTACAACAACATTGCAATAGAAAAATAACACTTCAGGATTTCACCTGTATGGTAAAGATTTTGTTGATGTACTGACACTTGCTCAGTATATTCAAAGCAGCAAGCTTCTGTGGGGATTTGGAACTAAACACACTCTTCAGCCACAGCACAAGTTTTGAGGAGACAATCACCAGTAATATACAGAGACAGAGTTCTCTCATCAATCAGCAGCAGGAATAGCTAATTTTGAGCAGCTTGGGCTTTCCAAGATCTGTGTCACTCTGAGAATTAGAGAGCAGGCTTTCTCAGGACCATTCACCAGAGATGACCAGCAAATGCAGCAATATCAAAATCCCCTTTCATCACAGAGTACTCACTGTTTCTGGATTGTCCTCTAGATAGCATTCGACAGTAGTAGAAATCCTCTCCTTTAGCAGCTCCAGACTTTGAGAGACACATGCACTTGAGTGGCTGTAATCCTGAGTGTCCGGCAGGACAATCCTTGGTTTGCAAACTGTCCTCCTGCAACAATTTCTCTGCTACACACTCCCAGCCCATGGGCTCTAGCAGCACAGAGAGTGAGACTCTGTGACTTTACACCAGGAGCCCTTGCTCCATGCGGTCCCCTGAAAATGTCTCCTCCTCCACATGTGCTTCTTCTTCCTTTTTTCCTCTCTCCTTTCCTCCACAGCCAATCATAAGTTCAGCTGCAACAGTGCTGCTATGGGTGGATCCTTCTCAGCTGTAGCAACAACCAATCAGAGCACAGTCGTACTTTCCCTGTCTGTCACTCACAAAGAGGGAAAAGAAAAAAAATGCTTTGCAAATGCTGTTTAAGATTTAAAGCAACCAGCACATCTCTACACAAGGATGTCAGGGACAAGATTGTAGACCTACACAAGGATGGACTGGGCTACCAAACTATTGCCAAGCAGCTTGGTGAGAAGGTGACAACAGTTGGTGCAATCATTCGCAAATGGAAGAAACACAAAACAACTGTCAGTCTCCCTAGGTCTGGTGCACCATGCAAGATCTCACCTTGTGGAGTGTCAATGATCATGAGAACCGTGAGGAATCATCCCAGAACTACACGTGAGGATCTTGTCAATGATCTCCAGGCAGCTGGGACCACAGTCACCAAGAAAACAATTGGTAACACACTACTCTGACAAGGATTGAAATCCTGCAGTGCCCGCAAGGTCCCTCTGCTCAACAAAGCACATGTCCAGGCCCGTCTGAGGTTTGCCACTGAACATCTGAATGATGCAGAAGAGGACTGGTTGAAAAAGTGTTGTGGTCAGATGAGACCAAAATCAAGCTCTTTGGCATCAACTCAACTCGCCGTGTTTGGAGGAGGAATGCTGCCTATGACTGCAAGAACACCATCCCAACTGTCAAACATGGTGGTGGAAACATTCTGCTTTGGGGGTGTTTTTCTGCTAAGGGGACAGGACAACTGCACTGCATCAAAGGGATGATGGACGAGGCAATGTACCCCCAAATCATGGGTGAGAACCTTCTTCCCTCAGCCAGGGCTATGAAAATGGGTCGTGGATGGGTGTTCCAGCATGACAATGACCCAAAATACACGGCCAAGGCAACAAAGGAGTGGATCAAAAAGAAGCACATTAAGGTCCTGGAGTGGCCTACCCAGTCTCCGGTCCTTAACCCAATTGAAAATCTGTGGAGGAAGCTGAAAGTTCAAGTTGCCAAACGTCAGCCACCAAACCTTAATGACTTGGAGAGGATCTGCCAAGAGGAGTGGGCCAAAATCCCTCCTGAGATGTGTGCAAACCTGTGGCCAACTACAGGAAACGTCTGACCTCTGTGGTTGCCAACCAGGGATTTGCCACAAAGTACTAAGTCATGTTTTGTGAAGGGGATCAAATACTTATTTCCCTCATGAACATGCAAATCAGTGCATTATTTTGTTAGACATGCATTTGTTTCGAATTTTTTGTTGCAATCTGTCTCAGTGTTACAATACACATACCATACGATTTTTAGACTCTTCATTTCTTTGTGAGTGGGCAAACATTCAAAGTCAGCAGGGGATCAAATACTTATTTCCTTCACTGTACATGTATTGGGATCCTTGTTCTTCCTTTTTTTTTTTGATTACCAAAGACATGAGCCATTTTGCTGGGAGCTTGATTTCATCTTTCAGTTTGCATGTGACAATATCATGATTATGGATAAAAAACTTGCTGAAGTGAGAGATGATTTTGTCACTTTTGATATTGGGAAAATAGGTGTTTTATGTCCATACTGAAGTGCTTGTAAACCTCAGACATGAAATATGAACTAAGCATATCCCTCTTTAGTGTGTACTTGTCTGTCCAGAGCACTAAATGTCATTTCTGTCTGCTGCCTCCTTCCTCTGCTATATGCATGAGTCACTTAAGAGTTTTCCTGACACCAAGAGAAAAATGATGACAGGGAGGGACCTCCAGCAGATTGACAACCTCCGCTCTGCTCTTGTGACCTGTGTAAAGGGGGTGTGTCCCTTTCCTCCAATCATCTCTTATAGCTATTTTTCCTGAGCTCTGCAGAGTGTAATTTCAGCTCCCCTCCCCTTACTTCTGACAGCTCAGACAAGCTTTATAAATTCTGGACTTTGAATGGATGTCGAGAAGAGATGGCTGCAAATAAACAGGTCCAACTTATGTAGGAGGATTTGTTTCATCTCTGTGTATCACCAAGGCCAGTCACTTCACTGGGTATATGTAAGGGATTATTACCACTACTAACTATGCAAATTGGAGGCATGAAGGTGACCGCAGGAAGCTGCAAGAGGTGATCGTGTTGTCACCATCTGCAATCTTGTCAAGTTGTCCTAAAATCCAGTGGTTTACCCTGTCGTCCTTTACCCTTCTCACCCTGCAGGAGGTACAAATTTCCCTAAACTCAACTATTTCACCAGAGACCTGACCGGGTCATCTTAACTGTATAGTTACCTGGTGTCCTAATATTTTGCAATAAAATCCTTCTATATTGTTATGTGTAATATACATTGCTCTTGGAGTGCTCTTTAACCACTAGATTTAACTCTGTCTTTTGTTGTTATATTATTTATTTATTTTTTAAGCCACACCTCTTGCATACCTGGTAGAAAAATGTACATTCACTGGCTTTTATATACTGAATTTTGCTGATCTGCGCTGTAAGACAAATACAGCAACATTAACCGGAAACAAAGCATTGCTGTCTTCCTGTGTGTAGGGACATTTTTTAGGGTTTGTGTTTTTTCTCCACTGCTTTTGAGCCAATAATTGCATTAGTGGACTGGGTGTTGTCATGGAATGAGGCCCACGCTATAATGGTTCATGTTGCATTAAAACTGCTTCAGCAAAGCATGCACTGTAAAAATCTGCCTTAACTGTCAGACATGGTAATCAGTGCTGGATTCCTGCTCCACCAGTAATTTCCCTGTCACAGATTAAAATGTATCCTGGAAAAGCCGACAGGGACTCGCACTCCTCTCTGCACTGCTGGCAGGGTGCTACGAAAAGGAACGCAGATGATAAAACCATCAATATTATTGTTCCAAAGATGTAATCTGCTGTCAGGCTGGCATCAGCTATCATCCTTGTTTAATTCAGCAATTGCTGTAACCCATAGCAGCCAGTCACAGTTAATCTCTCTTCATGACTAATGTAAGCTGACATCTGATTGGTTGGTTTGCACTACCTAATTTAGGTCATGTTTCTATACCCCACAATTATAGGTTAGATCAGTGGTGGTCAACTTCAAATATAGAGGGCCTTATGTGTGGTCCCTGACATCACCAAAGGGTTGCACATAGCATTCAGTGTATGTAATGCTACAGAAACTTATTTGTAACCGGTAATGGTCATAGACTGTGAACATGTATAAGCAGGGCTTTTTTCAGCGGGAATTTGGGGGAACGCAGTTCCAGCACTAAATGTATGTAATGGCAAGGGGTGCTGGAAGGTCTATTGATGCTGGCTGCTGGGGGAGGATTGTCACTATTTTCAATGGAGAGGATCTATTTTTGCATGGCGGTCTATTGTTGCTTGGGTGGAGGGGGTCAATTGTTGCTGGAAGTGATCTACTGCTGAGGGAGGGGCAAATAGTTGCTGGCTGCTAGAAAGTGCATTGATGCTGGCTGCTGGGAGATTGTTGTTGTTGCTGCTGGGGGTCTATTGTTGCTGGGAAGGTCAAATGTTACATAGTCTGGCTGAAAAAAGACAAAAGTCCATCCAGTTCAACCAAAAAAAAAAAATGTTATCCTATACCCACAGTTGCTCCAAAAGATGGCAAAAATGTTGCTGGAAGGGATCTACTCCTGAGGGAGAAGTCTATTATTACTGGCTGCTGGGGATCTATTGTTGCTGGAGAGGATCAATTTTTGCATAGCAGTCTATTGTTGCTGGGGGGGAGGGGTGAATTGTTGCTGGAAGGGATCTACTGCTAAGGAAGGGGTCTGTTATTTCTGGCTGCTCATGAGTCTACTGATGATGGCTGCTGGGGGATCTGTTGTTGTTTCTGGGGTCTATCATTGCTGAGGTGGTATTTTGTTGTGGGGATCAATTGTTGCTGGGGAAATCAAGTGTTGCTGGGGGAGGATCTACTGCTGCTGGCTGCAGGGGATCTACTTTACTGCTTCTCTTATTAACAAATTCCATACAATTACTTAACACCACAAAATATTTGGCTCTGTATTCTATAAAAGGAGTGGTACTGGGAGGTGGGTAGGGGGTGGAGACAAGGGACAGTGCAAGGAGGTTAGAAGGGGGTGTAGTCAAGAAGGGACTCAGAAGGGGGAGTTCCTGCACTTATTCTCTGAGAAAAAAAGCCCTGTGTATAAGAGTTGTTGAAAAATGGGGAGATGCTTCAGGAAACACTACAAAAAACTGCTGCAATTATGGCTACCACTACCCCTTCCTCTTTTGGGCTTCCTACAACCTCTTAAAAATTACTTGTGCCACATTTTGATATGTTTCTCAGAACTATTACAGAAGATCAGAGAAAAAATAAAATCCTAAAAATAGTGAAGGGATGGACCGATAAGAAAAACAATAAGATATTGTGAAAGAAAAAAATCAAACAATTACGTTTTCTAAGCCTGGGTTAACACTGAATATGACTTTGAAATCATGTGACTTCACTTGCAGTCGCAAAATTTCAAAGTCGGATGTCAGTGCGACTTCAGGTGCAACTTGTAAGACATCTGTGCGACTCCATGCACAAATATCTATGCAAGCCATACCCCGAAATCAAGTCATACCTTTTGTCCGAGTTCTAAGCTCCTAGGAATCGCTGCCCCAGTTGTGGGAAAAAAAAGTTTATAATATGTTTAAAATGAACCCGTCTGGGATATTGGCTTTTCCCATGTTCATAGTTTTTAAAACTGTAGCCAGTTACTCCATGAAAATGAGGGGCCTCTAGAGTCTCAGCCACATCTGGGCTGAAAGTATGCATGTTGAAGGCTGTTAAGTAGAATGTTATTAGTTCAGCCATGGTGTCTGTCTGTACCCTTATCTTAACAAGGCAAGTGAAGTGTAAAATGCATTAAAGGTCTTCTGTTAAAAAATGAAATGCATTGGAAATGTCTTTTGATAGGTGGACTTTCGTGCCTTGCGCGGTATTGCCATGAGGTATGTAAGAGTGCACCCGCTAATCCCTTAGTGCATTGGCTAGGGACAAGCCACATTTGTCTCCATGTCACAGAATGTTCAGCGATAGTGTGCTAAGGCTGCTTTGGCTTTAAAAAGAACCCACAAATTGGGTCCCAGTAGTGGACCTGTCGCTGCTATTTTTCAGGAAGAATAATGCACCTTTTGTAATCCCAGATGGACTCTGTAAAGATACTCTGGCTTCATGTTCTACCATCTTTAGGTGGCTTGAGCAGAACATCATTCAAAGTTATGGTCTTAACCACTTGCCTACCAGGCACTTATACCCCCTTATTTACCAGGCCAATTTTCAGCTTTCAGCGCTGCCGCACTTTGACAATTGCGCGGTCATGCAACATTGTACCCATATGAAATTTTGATCATTTTTTTCTCACAAATAGAGCTTTCTTTTGGTGGTATTTAATCACCACTGGGCACTTTACTTTTTGCGCTATAAATAAAAAATTGCCAAAAATTTAAAAAAAAAAGAAAATTTCTTTGTTTCTATTATAAAATTTTTCAAACAGGTAATTTTTCTCCTTCACTGATGTGCGTTGATGAGGCAGCACTGATAGGCGGCACTGATGGGCACTGATAGGCAGCACTAAAGGGCACTGATAGGCAGTACTAATGAGGTGGCATGGATAGGCGGCACTAATATGCAGCACTGATAGGCGGCACTGATAGGTGACACTGATGATGGGTACTGATAGACGGCACTGACTGGCATCACTGCTGGGCACTGACTGGTGGCACTGACGGGCTGCACTGGTGGGCAGCACTGGTGGGTGGGCACAGGTGGGTGGCAATGGTGGGCACAGGTGGGTGGCACTGCTGGGCACAGGTAGGTGGCACTTCTGGGCACAGGTGTGTGAAATTGCAGAGTGGCACAGGTGGGTGATCTGCTGGGCACAGGTGGGTGATCTGCTGGGCACAGGTGGGCGGAGCTAGTGGGCGCACTGCAGGGCACAGGTGGGCGGAACTTGCGGGTGGCACTGCTGGGCACCGATCATCAGGGCACTGATCATCAGTGCCCTGATGATCGGTGCCGATCCCCGCTCTGACAACTGCCGGTTCTCGGCAGTACTTTCCTCACGATCTGACAGCGTGAGGAAAGTGCAGCCGAGAACCGGCACTTGCATTTCCCTCTGTCATTGGACACCGCTGATCAGGTGGTAAAAGGCTGCTGTGATTGGCCTTTTACCACATCACGTGATCAGCTGTGTCCGTAGGACACAGCGATCACGGAGATCGCCGGGTGCGCGTCCCCTGGGGCGCGCAGGAGAGCACGTTCTGGGGGGACGTCATATGACGTCCACTCAGAACTGGCCGGCCGCAGTGCAGCCGTCATTGGGCTATCTGCGGTCGGCAACAAGTTAAGGATTGTGTTCTACCCATTCCTGTCTTGGAGCACTCTACTAGGTCTGTGTTTCATGATCCTTTTTGCAGGCCTTAAAATTTCCACTCGCCTGCTCGCATTTGTCGAGTGGAAATAATGTGGGGGCGAGTCACTGGTAAAGCCGGAGCCACTAGAAGGCAGCACAGGCAGCTGGGTAGACAGACCCCAGCGCTCTATGTCCCAGACCTGTGCCTGTGCACCAATAACCCTCGCCATTCCCCCATTCCTCTCCCCGCTCACCAGTCATGTTTTGCTCTCCTCCCTCAGCCTTGGTTTCAAGTACTTCCGGGTCTCTCACTAAGGGGAACATGTGCGGGCCAGCACTGTGTACAGGGTGCTGCTGCACCAACCTCGACTCCGACAAGCTGGTTCTCCTCTGACAGGTTAGATCTCTTTGCTCTGGCTGCAGCTGTACTTTCTCCCCCGACAATCTCTCTCCTCCTCTCCAGTGTAGATGTTCTATTCTGCTTCAGTCTCCTTTTTTACTCCTCTCTGTCTTCTCGGTCAAGCCACACCCGTTCTCTGCTTTCCTCCTCTCCTTCCCCACCATGCACAGTTCCAGCACAGCTGGAGGGCTCTTTTTGTAAGTGGGGACTCTGATAGTACATGGGAACTCTGATGGTACATGGGAACTCTGATGATACAGGTAGATGGGACTGGAGAGGGAGAAAGACATGGGATGGAGGAGGTGTTTACATTGCTTTATTAATATTAAATATGTTGTTAATATTCCACATAAAACATTTCACAGTGTCATTTCATGAGATAATTTATGAGGCAACTGGTGATGAGTAACTCTTAAGGCCTGCTAGTATCTAAGGACTTCTTTTTTTTTTTTTTTAAGCCCTGCTTTCTGCATTAAGCAACTTTTCCCAGTTTGCAGGGCTACCACCTGTCTGTGGGTGTGTGTGGGGGGAGTTCTGTGAGCCTTTGTTGCTGTGGTACCCACCTCTCTGTGGACAGCTTTTGGACCTGCCATTCTAAGAATTCTTACATTCAACAAGAGAGAAAAGGGTATTATGTACTCACAGCAAATACCTTTTCTTGGTATCTATTGAGGAACTCAGGTCTACCCCCCCCCCCCCAGTATTTATTTTCATGCCTCCAGTACTACTTTGCTCCAAAACCAGGTATGATAGTTGCAGGTGGAGCTTTTCTGTGCGGTCTTACATTTTTTTTCATGTGGTCATTGTCCATTTCTCATGTAGGCAGCATTATAACTGACAGCCTAAGAATTCCTGTCCCTTAATGGAAAAATATTTTATGGTACAAATTTCCTATTTCTTTAAACGTTTATATATAAAAATTTATACACATTTTTAAAACTCTTAATAACAGATTTAAGACTATGTACAAAGTAATAAACATAAGCAATAAAAAACTGACCCAAGTTTATAGTTAATCTTCATGATAAGAGGGAGAGCGTTTTATTAAAATTATACAGTCTCTGGATATTGTGACGTCAGGACTTTTTTCATTCAGATTTGTAAAGTTCCTGTAAGTTTTTTACTTTGAGGAACTGGGAACAGTCGTAGGTTGACTGTAGCCTCAGTCATAAAGGAACAACTTTTGTTTAATACCAGTGTAATAACCGGGGTGGAGCTTAGTGACGTCACTACTTGTAGGGAGCCACGGACCGGAAGTCCGGGTAGATACATTACACTTGTTACTTTTTACATTTGTGAGTGTGAATTTGGCATATTTTTATCTATATATCTTAAATAAACATTATTACACGATTAGAGGCTTTTTTCTTTTCCTCATGGGGATGCTGATAGGAGGAGAAGGATTAAAGGAACTGCAGATTGGAGTATAGTGATTACCGTTGTGGAGGAATTATACAGCAGGAGACGCACAGCCATCTTGATTCCATAATAGGGAATTAATCAAGTGCATGAGAACTGTATATTCTGGTATATAGGTCCTAGTTCTCAGGTGAGCGGCTAAATAATAATATATTGCAGCTTACTAGCTTTTAGTTTTTTGGGGGTTTTTTAGGGCTTATTTTTCATTCTAAAAACACAACAGTGCTGGCCTAGCGCATTATCCCAATGTAACATTTATTGTAAAATAATCAAAAAAATCTACTGACAAACACCATGTCAAGCATTGCACATCAAAGTATCGGGCTCTGAGGAAGAGAGTACTGCCCTCGAAACACGTAAGCCAGTTTGGATCCAGGTGGTGCCCCCCAAGCCCAGAAGCATGCTGAGTGGACCAATTGACTCTGATACTTGGAGCTATTCTTTACATGGTGTTTGTGAGTAGATTTATTTTTTTGTTTTACAATAAACGTTACAATGGGATAATGCGCTAGGCCTGTGTGCCCTCTCTCTGTTGTGTTTTTGTAGAATGCTATTGGGGCTCCCTCAAGCCTAAGAGTTCAGCAAAGCATTGTGCATCCTTAGTTCCAGTTAAGGCTTGGATGCTTTTGAAGAACTGGTGCTAGATCACCACCACACTCATGTGCAGGAGGTGTTTTGTCTTGGTTTTTTTCTTTTTGTTTTTTTTATACCTGGTGATTCAGCCCTCAAAAGCTGCAGGATTCTGATTGCAGCACCCTCCTAGATACGTTGCTAGGATGTTCAGTAAATGAAATTCTTTTTTTGGCTCCTCTGTAATTATTGGAGCAGCTGTTGATTGCTTTGGGCTATTCTGGATCTCACAGGCTGCAGGTTTGATTGTTTCCCTCGAGATTCTAGAGGCTTCTAGAACATGGTGGGTGGAAAAGTCAAATGAGCAGTCTGAATAATGAAGGGATTCTATATGTTTGGGAGGGGGTGCTGACCCCCCCCTCCCCCCAACATTGATTCACACTACTGTTCAAAAGTATCTCTGCACCCTAAGACTTCATCTAAAGGTATGGGTTCGCACAGGCTCACTTGAAGCTATCTGGAGCAAGCTGAATGGGCATAGCTGATCCCCTGGCCTTGTAAGAGCTGACTTTATTACAAGTGACTGTGTACTGTGGGATAGCTGGGCCAAGTAGTTCCTCAACTGAGGAGTCCCTACCTCTGTCCTTCCCTAATCACTAGTGAGGAAGAACTCTAGACATCATTATCTGTGCTGCAGTCATTGTTATCTGTGCTGCAATCAGTACTTTTACGTATGCTAAAGCTACTTCATGGTCCCCAGCCGTGAACCTATAGACTGTTCCAGTCTACCGTTACCTGTACTTGTGCTGCGGTTACTGAGTGAGAAGTGTTCTCTGCTAGCAATATTTGGCATTGTGGAGTTATGTTCTTTATACAGGATTTATATAGTGACAACAGTTTGCTCAGCGTTTACAATATAAAGGGAGTTTCCAATGTCAACCCAATTCACCTCGTACCAGCCAATATACCATAAAAAGGCAACCCCTAGACTATTCAATGAGCCGGAGTGAATGGGATGTTGCTGTGCACCTGGCTGCCTCTGCACTTTTTTGGGAAAGAACCTGTTAAACTCCGTGGCAGGAATAGTGCTACGTTTTGATTCTTCTGCAATGTGTGTGCATCCAGCAGTAATTACTGGCTGTGCAGACAGCAACGAATACCTGCGGCTGCCGGTGACCTGTCATTATAGGGAACAGGGTCCTTGGTCACACCAAGCCACAGCAGGAATCGGAAGAGTCCTGCGTTACAATTTGCAACGGCCTAAATCGCTGGTGTGAAAGTAGCTTTACTGTCTTAGCACAACAACACCGTATTGTTACCCTGGAACAGAACTACGGGACATCTTCCCTTTGCCGAAACCTAGGAAAAAGACATTCTGTAGTCTGCAGAGATTGCTGGGGACAATGTAATGGATACATCAGTGGATGCAGGGAGCACAGGGAGTTAGCAGCACACAAGATCCCTGGCAGGCTCAAAAGCCATTTCTTGCACTTTCTAGACAAATATAACAAAATGCTTTTAATGATATATTTATTAGACCAAAACTGAGCAAATAAGAGAAGCTAGTTGTTAAGGCTTTACATACACTTTAGAGACTGCCAATGGCACCACAAAGTCATTAAAACCCTCCAGAATACACTGCTGACAACCAGCAGCCAAACAGTTACTTTTTTTGGGAACACCTAACTCGGACGAGCCGACGCGGCAGGATTTAGTGTGCGCCTGTCACAAACCTTAATGATCATAAAATTTCCTCAGCCTCTTCTAATATCTCCATTTTAATTTGCATGTAGGCGCATTTTGTTGGAGGGGAAAGTGCTGACGTGCTGTTATGTTAATGCGTTTCTGTATGTTCCATCCGCTCATAAATCTGCAAAAAGAAGATTTTAGCACCCGCTCTTCCCAGCGAGATAAATAAATAAACAGTGACGGCCTATTTTTTTTTTCTTCTTTTTTTTGCTACTTTTCACTGTATGATATTTTGCATTTATATTCCAGTTTAAATTACTGATCTATTTGTAGATCTGATTGGAGCTTTCCAAGCAGTGATATGCACAGCTGTGGGATTTTACAGGTTGACGGATTTTTGCTAGCTTTGCATTTTTTTGTTTTTCGTATTTTTTTGGGTTGAGAAAAGGTGTTCAAGAGCACCTGTCTATAGTACATACTGGTAATCTTTTGAATGAGTGGACTGATCATTCAGAAATGGAAACAAATCAAAGCGCAGTCCTATAGCCGCACAGGATATTTTAACAGAGCAGAGTTTAAAGGAGTAAGAACCGCATTTCCATTGTACACTGTAAGCCGTGTACCGGGGTGGGCTCCCCAGGATACAGTGAAGTCACGAACGAGGAAAGCAACCCCAACATCAGGTTTTGCCACAACAGAATTTTACTTAGATGTGGCAAATAAACACAACCACAAATGCTGGGAACATACAATAAATTTACATACACCCAGCCCAAAGGCTGAGACCCTTGTGCTGCACAGCACGGCGCCTTCTGATGGATAAGGGTAGAAAGCAAAGTAATTTACCTACTGGCGGGCACAACTAAGCTGCCACACCTTACCTGTTATTACCCTAAAAGAGCAGGAGTCAGTGTATGGGTGTACGGTATGGGCTAGCCTGCGGTGCAGCACAAAAGCTTACAATCTTACACAAATCTACAGTATTCCCCCTCCCATAACTGGTCCTGTAGCATGTGCCTGAGTATTCCTTCTGAGAAAAACGCCAGTCTGGCTTGAGTTTGTGGGATTTTATCAGCTCTCCAATGTGAAATGTCACTTTAAGTTGTGGAGTCCTTCCAATGATCAGTAACAACACTTGTGGCCTGACACAAACAGAGACCCTAACTAACTAACTATAGGCCTGTCTCAGTCTCTGGAGGCGCCAACACTGAAATGAGGTTCGTGCACGATCTTACCGACCCAGGTCTGCCTTGCATCCGCTGGTGACTCAGAACAGAACAAATGTCTCTCCAACAAGCATGCGATCTCATCAGCCTTCCTGGCAGCGATCTTCCTTTCTCTGAACAGGATCAGAGTCTTGAACACCATGAGCTTCACTAGCTGCAGTTCTCACACCTGGATGCCAACGGATTCTCTGCTCACATGGCTCTTTTCCTTCACCATCATCAAAACATGGCTGCAGTCTCTCTTCCTGTTCACTGAGCTCCAGTGTGTAAAACCCCACCCCTTCCTGAATGTAGAAATATCTATGCAGTCTAAGGCTGTTAGAAAAACAGTGACATCTTGTGGCTAAATTGCAGAATGCCAGTAAAACATTTCAAAACATTTAATTCACAATGAGAGCTGTTTCCCCATCTCACAACACCACATCAGATTATACCTTGCGGGCATAGGGTGTTGTAACAGCTGACTAGTATCGGTCACCTAGGAGCTTGTTGTAAAGCACTGACTTTTATCATATTATCACATAAGAATGCAACATTTCAGGGCTCTTTCATCTGGCAAGTGGTGAGGAAGAAGGAGAGTCTTCCATAAGTATTTTAGAATAGTTTGAGAGAGGAAGAGGTAGAGCCTTCTAGCAGCTCTCATATATATAATGTAGTACTTCCCCCTTAGAAGTTGCAATAGATTTGGGTCCACCTATAGTCCTGCACAGCCAGCCTACATGCATTTTCCATTCAGACTTGCAGCCAGGAAATGGTGACCAGTCCTTAAGCTTGTTTTGATGTTTTATTAGGAGATGTTAAAACTTTTATAGAGTAAGGGGTGTACAGGATGCCCAATGGAACTGCGGACACACTTCCTGAAATTACTTACAAGTCTTTACAGCAAAAATACACTTCTGGAGAGCTAGCCAGCCATTTGGCTCATACTCGCAAAATTGATATGATGCTCCTATCTTTAGACATCAATAAGGCCTTTGACACTTTGTCCTGGCCCTATCTCATGTCTGTCCTCCATCATTTTGGCTTTGGTCCCTCCTTGCGTTGGATTTCCTCGCTATATACTTCCCCTGAAGCAAAACTCAAATATTTATGGTTTTGAGTCTCCAACGTTTTCGATTGGCAGGGGAACTAGACAAGGTTGCCCACTTTCTCCCATACTATCTATCTTGGCTTTGGAACCGTTGGCGGAAGCCGTTCGTATACATCCTGATATTAAGGGAATAGACGTAGCTGGTTCCCAACACAAGTTATCTATGTTCGCAGATGATATATTGTTATCGGTTATGAACCCAGGGGTTACTTTGCCAAACTTGCTGGCGGTTTTGGATTCCTTTGCAGTTCTCTCAGGCCTCCAGGTTGACCCTGCCAAGTCCAAAGCTATGTCAATTACCCTCTCACCATCACTTTTGGAGACTCTGAAACATTTTGTTTCCTTTTCAATGGCTTTCTGCCTTGCAGTATTTGGGAATCAAGCTGAGTCCAACTTACGAAGGTCTTTACTGGGCTAATTTCCCCACTGTTTTTAATGACTTGACAGAGTTGTTGTCCTCCTGGTCTCATTATCCGCTTTCGTGGTTCGGTAGAATCAATGCGGTCCGCATGACTTACCTTCCCAAATTTATTGTACGTGTTTCGAGTTTTACCAGTCCCTGTTCCTTCACATCAGCGAAAACTCCTGTCTTTCATCTGGAGCTCCTCCCGACCCAGAATCCGTAAACAAATCTTATTTGCTCGTAAGACCAAGGGTGGGTTATCTGTCCCAAACCTTCAGTCTTACTATCTGGCGGCCAATATTGCCCCCTTAGCCCACCTTCATGCATCTCACCATTTTCCCTTGTGGGCTACTGTAGACTTGATGGACTCCCACCTGATTCCGCTCTCTTCTTTACCATGGCTTCCTTCTAATCATTGACCCTCATCCCTTAGTCCGACGTTGATGCTAACGCTCCGTCTTTGGGACTCCATTAAATATTCTGCTGGCCTTATTTCTGCCCATCTACCGTTACTACGGTTGCTACACAATCCATTATTTCCCCCAGGTCGTGACAATCATGGATAGTTTGTTTGGTGGCAAGCAAATGGCTTCCATGATATTCATTCTATGCTCTCTCCCACTCGGATACTCACCTTTGAAACTCTGCGCTCTTCTTACAATATCCCATTGCGGGAACATTTTGGTTACCTTCAACTCCGCCACTTTATCAGTACCTTAATACAAACACGTTCGGGACCCTATAGGTTGACCCCCTTTGAAAGTCAATGTATAAATAGACCCCATGCTCTGGGCTTAATTTCCCTGGTCTACTCTTCCATTATTTCCCATAGAACTCCTCCAGTCCGTTCTTATCAGCGATCATGACCCAACAATTATCCAAATGTTCTAGGAATGTTCTCATTCTAGAAAACTCCTACAAGGTTCTTTATAGATGGT
Source organism: Staurois parvus (assembly GCF_062004578.1). Taxonomy (NCBI): domain Eukaryota; kingdom Metazoa; phylum Chordata; class Amphibia; order Anura; family Ranidae; genus Staurois; species Staurois parvus. The sequence continues at coordinate 165,104 of NW_028318148.1, read as the reverse complement.
ATTACATGCCTGCTCGTCTGGCTTGTTTTATTCCCACATATTCCCCAACTTGCTTTTGAGGTTGTCAACAGACTGGTACCATGGTCCATATTTGGTGGTCTTGCCCCAAGGTGTGCAGATTGTGGATCAGAGTTTATGCCCTTCTCCGCATTATGTTTCACTCAGACATTAAACGCAACCTCTACGAAGCGCTGTTATTTAAACCATTAGTGGGCCTACTTCATCCTGAACGGGAGTGAACATCGCACTTGTTCATGGCCACCAAGTTGATGATTGCAAGAGCTTGGAAGACTCCCCTCCTCCGCTTCGAAGCTGTCAAAAAGTTGATGAACTTTATAATGGTCAATGAAAAGTTGACAGCTATACTGTTAAACACCCATACAAAATGTTTACAGACATGGCGTCCTTGGCTTGATATAGCTCAACCGTCAAGATTCGACCAGTCCCTCTTGTCGATATAAAACTTATATAGCAGCTTATTTTTTCACCTTTTGGTATAATTTTTTTCTTTTCTCTGCCGCGGTCCCTTGGAGCCCAACCCCCCCCCCCCCCCCCTTTTTTTTTTTTTTTTTGTCTCTTTGTCGTCTTTCTCTTCGCTCCTTTCTTTCCTCTTGCCTGGTCAGTCTTCTTCAGGTTATTTGTGCTGATTGTGATTCCTGTTTTGAGTCCCGTACCAGCAATACTGCACCCATGTGCTGGACTCCTTTGAGAGCCCTGCGTGTTAAGTGCCTCTCTGTACTCAGAGAGGCTCCTTCTTCTATTTATCTCCCATTCTGTATGCTGATACTGCAACAATTTTTCCTGAGAGTCTATTATGTTATTCATCTCTAAATGTCTATCATTTTTGCAATTTATTGCCTTTTCTTTCTATACGGTACTTATGTACCCAGTTAATTTCTCATGTTTTCTCATTAGTACATATTCTGTATTATCCATCGAATCTTTTGCATGTTATATTTCTGCTGGTCATTGCATATGTTCTTGACTGACTTTTTTGCTGTTTTCCTATTCTATAATAAAATTCTTTGTAAAAGAAAAAACTCTCACATAAAAAGTATGGATTTGGCTTAACACCACAACCCTAAAGGAATTTTCTGAACCCTATATCAAAAATGAAAAATTTATAAACAAAATTCTCTGTACCGACAGATAAATATATCAACATATATTTGAAATACTACAATTTTTGTCCGTATTAAAAAATAAATAAAATATATATATATACTTTTTATTATTTTTTTTAATATTTTACATTATTTGTAATATATAAAAATTGCATTTTTATATATATATATATATATATATATATATATATATATATATATATATATATATATAAAATGTATGTGTGTGTTAAAATGCAATTTTTATATATTACAAAATATGAAAAATATTTTTAAAAGTACGTTTTCAAATATACTGTATGTCATTTATATATACATTTTTGGAATGCATTTACCAATATGTTAAAATGACTTTTTTTACATGTTGAAATACATTTTTTAAATATATTCTTCAGATTTTTTTTTTAAATACTTTTCAGATATTTTGTAATATATAAAAAACGCATTTCAACATACTGTGTGTGTGTGTGTGTGTGTGTGTGTGTGTGTGTGTGTGTATTGGTGTGTGTATGTATGTGTGTATGTATGTATGTATGTATGTATATATATATATATATATATATAATGTATAATTATTTTAAATAAATTTAATACAGCCAATATTGTAGTATTTCAAATATATGTCAATATATTTGGGAAGAATATATTTGAAAGTGTATTTTTCTTCCTTGTGGGTTAGTAAAAGCGAATACACAGTGAACACATAAACACACTCATTTAAAAAGTGTCAAGGGTCACATCTAGAGATCAATTGGATATCTTGGATCAAAGTGAATCATATACAAGATTATTGGAATATCTTCATATTATACCAGTTGGATACCAATCAAAGCTGAGAGCTCTCAGAACAAAGGGACAGTCGTAGAGGACAGATAGGGATCGAAAGAGTGACCACTACGTTTTTAATTAAATGCACAGCATGCTGGACTAATATTGATCTCTGGTCAGTCCTATACACAGTTGACATGGATGTATAGTGAGTAAATTTCTAAATCTCCAGATTTGTTGTCATATCATGAATAAAGGTGAGCCAACATAGTCCCAATATATTTTTTACTGGAAATTGTACCAAGTATGGTTCCAATTTCAATCCTGTTTCCAAACAGTGATGGTAATGTATAAGATGTAGCCACAAAATATCCAAGCCAGAGGAGTATTAACCATGCGTGGTCCAGAGGAGAAAAAGCGTATTATTGTAACCTCCTTTGCACCAGTAACCACTACTCTGTAGCCTGTGTACACTCCAGTTTCATTGCCTAGTATTCCTATCCTGTGTATATACTGGGTCCAACACAGAGGATTAATCCCGGGTGAAATGGCAGTGCAAAAACTGTGGCCTTCTTCAGACAAACGTAATAGATAATGTCCCTTTTGGAATATGCATTGGATTGGTATACTTATACAGTTCATTCTTAGGCCAAATGTTGATCCAGGCATGGCTGGTGACTTGCCTGACCGGTTTCGCCGGTCTCTCCCGGCTGCATCAGAGGCATGTATGACACAAGCTAAAAACCCTCTTATAGGCTTCAAGATGGCCATCAGATAAATTGCGCATGTGCAGTACACCATGATGTCATGACACACACACATACGATGTGCGTACCGTCATGACGCATCCAGCTCCCAGCTCCACTGGGTCTCATGCTGCAAAAGTAGTTTGTCGAAGTCGCCCCCCCGGCTGTTCTGGGGATAACCTCGACAACCCAACACCTAAGACCAGATGAGTCCCAATTGTGCTCAAAGCAAACATGTCGTGCCAAAGGGACTCTCAAATGGTATGCATTAATATCATAGCTATGATCCTGGAAACCTGGGTGTGGAAGGTCTAACTTTTGCAGCGTTAATACATGGACTTTTTTTGGACACTTATTAACTTTGTTTATCATGAGGATATTCTATATTCTTATTTGACACAGGGTGGTATTACATATTGAATTACATGCAAATAATTATCAGTTTATTACCATTATGAGTAGTGCTTTTGTTGGTTATTTATGATCCTGGAAACATCCCCATATTGACCTGAGGGTCTTGCCGACATAGACATACAGGTTTTACTATTTAAACAACCCCAGTTGTTTTACATGTGGCCCTCTGATTGCACCTGAGGGTCCTTCCAGTGGGCAGGACCAATCTATCAGATTAATGGGTGGAATCTGTGTATACCACTCTGGGTTGTTGAGGATCCATTTGCACATAGTGATATATTTGTCCTGATCCATGGAGGACAATATTCCCACCCTTGTACTCAGTCTTGACCACTATCTCCGTGTTCAGTGTAACTCTTGCAGAGCGGTTCTTTCAGACTCATTGAGATAGTCCTGTGTATAACCCCCTAGTTGGGGAACTGGTAACTACTCACCCAAAATTTAAACATCGGAAGGCCCAGTCCCTGGGAAATCTTTTGATCCACAGTGATATTACATGGAGACCCCCTACCTGTCCCAGGAGGGCAGGTCAATTTAGGTGTGGACAATATGATTACTGCATGTTTATGGTAGAAGGTTATAGCTTGGTACTTCCCACTGGAAGGACACTCAGGTGCAATCAGAGGGCCACATGTGATACAACTGGGGTTGTTTACATAGTGACCTGTACCTGTGGGCTTTTCTATGTCGGCAAGACCCTCGGGTCAATACGGAGATGTTTCCAGAATCATATCTGATATTGATACGTACCATTTGAGAGCCCCTTTGGCACGACTTGTTTGCTTTGAGCATGATCGGGACCCATCTTGTCTTGGGTGTTGGGTTGTCAAGGTTTTACCCCAGAATAGTGGGGGGGCGAATTCGCCAAACTACTTTTGCAACATGAGACTCTGTGGAACTGGATGCGACCAAACCACCTGGCCTCAATGACCATATAAGTTTTTTCCCCTTTTTTCGATTAGCCCAAACTGACATGAAGGGAGGGGAATAAAAAGGATGGGGGGGATACGAGGGAGGTGGGGAGAGAGAGGAAGTATCACTTTTTTTAACTTTTTTTTTTTTTTTTTTTTTCCTCTCACGCAAAATCGGTATTTACAGATTACATGGTTGTATACAAACATGCATAGACAAATATTAATTCATTCATGTATACTTGATCGTCCGACAGATGCCCTTAATTTGTTGGTGTATTTTAAGTGTTTACATTAGTTGTATATGGGGATAGGCGAAGAGAAACACAGCTCCTCTAGTCCTATGCTTGAGAAAGGAGCACCCCGGTTGTCAGGGCTCCCAGGTGTGACCAGAGGTGTGTGACTGACGCAGGGAAACGCAGACTTCAGATATGTGATAAACAATATAATTTATTAACACTAACAATACAAACATAAACGCAGTGCATACTAAAACATAATACAGTGCAAACAAACCAAACCAACCACCCACAGATAACAGTACATACAAGCAAGCGTCGTCAGGCAGGCCGGGTCAATATCATTTGGGCAGGTAGGTACAGGGGGAGCAAGCGGAGATTGGTCGGGGTCACAGGCCAGGTTCAGCAGGTAGCTAGCAGCGTAGTACAGAGGGTCAGGCAGAGGGATGGTCAGGGTCACAAGCCAGGGATCAGAACAGGTAGCAAGCAGCGTAGTACAGAGGGTCAGGCAGAGGGATGGTCAGACAAGCCAGGGATCAGAACAGGTAGCAGAGAATCAGACAGGAACAGAGAGCAGGAACAGGATACAGGGCCCAAGAGAAACACAACACCAAGGCAGAGTCTGCAAGTCTGGCCATCCCTTAAATACCCCAGCATAATCAGTTCCAGGTGTTAGCTGGCTGCAAAGTTGAGTCTCTGATTGCTGGGAACATCCGCTGGCCAGCCCTGGTACTGCAGATCAAAAGGCAGGTGAGTCCCACCATTGCTGGCTAGTCCATTCCTGACAGTACCCCCCCCTCAAGGAGTGGCCTCAGGACGCTCCAAACAGTCCTAGCTGGGCAAAATGTTCCACCGCCCGGGTCTGGTAACTGGCGGGATATCAAAGACTGGCACACCGGGCAGCGGCACACCGGGCAGGGGCACACCGGGCAGAGGCACATTGGGCAAAGGCACATCGGGCAGGACTCCGGGCAGAGGCACATCGGGCAGGACTCCGGGCAGAGGCACATCGGGCTGGACTCCGGGCAGAGGCGCATCGGGCTGGACTCCGGGCAGAGGCACATCGGGCTGGACTCCGGGCAGAGGCACATCGGGCTGGACTCCGGGCAGAGGCACATCGGGCTGGACTCCGGGCAGAGGCACATCGGGCTGGACTCCGGGCAGAGGCACATCGGGCTGGACTCCGGGCAGAGGCACATCGGGCTGGACTCCGGGCAGAGGCACATCGGGCTGGGGCACACCGGGCAGAGGCACATTGGGCAAAGGCACATCGGGCAGGACTCCGGGCAGAGGCACATCGGGCAGGACTCCGGGCAGAGGCACATCGGGCAGGACTCCGGGCAGAGGCACATCGGGCTGGACTCCGGGCAGAGGCACATCGGGCTGGACTCCGGGCAGAGGCACATCGGGCTGGACTCCGGGCAGAGGCACATCGGGCTGGACTCCGGGCAGAGGCACATCGGGCTGGACTCCGGGCAGAGGCACATCGGGCTGGACTCCGGGCAGAGGCACATCGGGCTGGACTCCGGGCAGAGGCACATCGGGCTGGACTCCGGGCAGAGGCACATCGGGCTGGACTCCGGGCAGAGCGACGGGCGCCGGACCCCCAGGTGGAGCGACAGGTCTCGGGCCCCCAGGTGGAGCGACAGGTCTCGGGCCCTCAGGCGGAGCGGCGGGCGCCGCACCCCCAGATGGAGCGACAGGTCTCGGGCCCTCAGGCGGAGCGGCGGGCGCCGGACCCCCAGGTGGAGCGACAGGTCTCGGGCCCTCAGGCGGAGCGGCGGGCGCCGGACCCCCAGGTGGAGCGACAGGTCTCGGGCCCCCAGACGAAGCGGCGGGCACCGAGTCACCAGGCACGACAGTGGGCACCGAGTCGTCTGGCAAGACTGCGGGCACCGAGTCGTCTGGCAAGACTGCGGGCACCGAGTCGTCTGGCAAGACTGCGGGCACCGAGTCGTCTGGCAAGACTGCGGGCACCGAGTCGTCTGGCAAGACTGCGGGCACCGAGTCATCTGGCGGAACAGCGGGCACCGAGTCAACTGGCGGGACTGCGGGCACCGAGTCAACTGGCAAGACTGCGGGCACCGAGTCGTCTGGCAAGACTGCGGGCACCGAGTCGTCTGGCAAGACTGCGGGCACCGAGTCGCCTGACAAGACTGCGGGCACCGAGTCAACTGGCGGAACAGCGGGCACCGAGTCGTCTGGCAAGACTGCGGGCACCGAGTCGTCTGGCAAGACTGCGGGCACCGAGTCGTCTGGCAAGACTGCGGGCACCGAGTCAACTGGCGGAACAGCGGGCACCGAGTCGTCTGGCAAGACTGCGGGCACCGAGTCGTCTGGCAAGACTGCGGGCACCGAGTCGTCTGGCAAGACTGCGGGCACCGAGTCGTCTGGCAAGACTGCGGGCACCGAGTCGTCTGGCAAGACTGCGGGCACCGAGTCGTCTGGCAAGACTGCGGGCACCGAGTCAACTGGCGGAACAGCGGGCATCGAGTCGTCTGGCAAGACTGCGGGCACCGAGTCGTCTGGCAAGACTGCGGGCACCGAGTCGTCTGGCAAGACTGCGGGCACCGAGTCGTCTGGCGGGACTGCGGGCATCGAGTCAACTGGCGGGACTGCGGGCACCGAGTCGTCTGGCAAGACTGCGGGCACCGAGTCGTCTGGCAAGACTGCGGGCACCGAGTCGTCTGGCAAGACTGCGGGCACCGAGTCGTCTGGCAAGACTGCGGGCACCGAGTCGTCTGGCAAGACTGCGGGCACCGAGTCAACTGGCGGAACAGCGGGCATCGAGTCAACTGGCGGGACTGCGGGCATCGAGTCAACTGGCAAGACTGCGGGCACCGAGTCGTCTGGCAAGACTGCGGGCACCGAGTCGTCTGGCAAGACTGCGGGCACCGAGTCGTCTGGCAAGACTGCGGGCACCGAGTCGTCTGGCGGAACAGCGGGCACCGAGTCGTCTGGCGGAACAGCGGGCACCGAGTCGTCTGGCAAGACTGCGGGCACCGAGTCGTCTGGCAAGACTGCGGGCACCGAGTCGTCTGGCAAGACTGCGGGCACCGGGTCGTCTGGCAGGACAGTGGGCACCGGGTCATCAGGTATCGGATTGTCTGGCTCGACAGCGGGCATCGGGTCACCAGGTATGACAGCGGGCACTGGGTCACCAGGCATCAGGTCATTTGGCTTGCCAGCGGGCACCGCGTCATCTGGCAAGGCAGTGGGCACCGGGTCACCAGGTATGACAGCGGGCTCTGAGTCAATTGGCACGACAGCGGGCACTGGATCAGGTACCGGATCATCTGGATCAACAGCGGGCATCGAGTCAACTGGCCTAATAGGATCGTCGGGCTGGATCAATTCATCATGCTGAGTAGCGGCATCAGGCTGAATGCAGGCATCAGGCCGAGTAGAGGCTTCAGGCCGAGTAGAGGCTTCAGGCCGAGTAGAGGCTTCAGGCCGAGTAGAGGCATCAGGCGGAAGAGAGGCATCAGGCGGAAGAGAGGCATCAGGCGGAAGAGAGGCATCAGGCGGAAGAGAGGCATCAGGCGGAAGAGAGGCATCAGGCTGAAGAGAGGCTTCAGGCTGAGTCACGGAAGGCAGGTTCACCGGTTTGGATACTGGCAGGATGGTATTGGTTGGAAAGAATTTTCGCTTTTTTCTGGTTTTAACTACTGGAGCACTGCAAGTAAACGCAGGTCTGCAAACGAATGGAGCAGCTGGAGACAGAGAACTGGAGGCTGGAACAGGAGAGGGAGCAGTTGCTACAGAGGGCTTTTTTACAGGGTTAAAGGCAGGATAGGTGCAGCGAGTGGGAACAGGGTACTGACATGCGGTAGATAGCCAAGTATACTGGGCTGTAACTGGAGGAGCTGGTGGGAATACAGGAGTAGAGTTAGAAGCAGGACTGGGTTTTTGTAAGCTGACTGAGGCTGGGTGCAACAAGTCTGTCCATGTCTGCAGTATGGGTTGAACAAAGCTGAGCTTACACAAAGCCTGTCTGGTCAATGACTGCACTGCGTTTATACAATCTCTTAGTGTCTGTGGTGAACATGTGGAATAACGCTCCAGAAAGTAACCCACATCATCCTCTAATAACCACACCAGGGACTCTACCTGGTCTGCACTAAATGGTGGCAAAAATTCATCCCTGCATTCGGGGGAACCAGATGAAACCAACTCAGCACAAACCTCAATCAATGGCTGCACCTCAGAGAACTCTGTGCCCTGATCTACTAGAACATGAGCGAGCCGTATACATTCTAGTAGTTGATCCCTGGGATACTCCTTCAGAGTTTGATAAGCATACTCCCTGTCATCAAACACTAGCAGATATAAATACACAACCTCATCCAGATCCATCCTTCCCAGCAACAAGCCAAGATGGCTTCCCTGTGCAGCCACTTCTGGTCAGGATTGGCCTTGGTGTAATGTCAGGGCTCCCAGGTGTGACCAGAGGTGTGTGACTGACGCAGGGAAACGCAGACTTCAGATATGTGATAAACAATATAATTTATTAACACTAACAATACAAACATAAACGCAGTGCATACTAAAACATAATACAGTGCAAACAAACCAAACCAACCACCCACAGATAACAGTACATACAAGCAAGCGTCGAAAGGCAGGCCGGGTCAATATCAATTGGGCAGGTAGGTACAGGGGGAGCAAGCGGAGATTGGTCGGGGTCACAGGCCAGGTTCAGCAGGTAGCTAGCAGCGTAGTACAGAGGGTCAGGCAGAGGGATGGTCAGGGTCACAAGCCAGGGATCAGAACAGGTAGCAAGCAGCGTAGTACAGAGGGTCAGGCAGAGGGATGGTCAGACAAGCCAGGGATCAGAACAGGTAGCAGAGAATCGGACAGGAACAGAGAGCAGGAACAGGATACAGGGCCCAAGAGAAACACAACACCAAGGCAGAGTCTGCAAGTCTGGCCATCCCTTAAATACCCCAGCATAATCAGTTCCAGGTGTTAGCTGGCTGCAAAGTTGAGTCTCTGATTGCTGGGAACATCCGCTGGCCAGCCCTGGTACTGCAGATCAAAAGGCAGGTGAGTCCCACCATTGCTGGCTAGTCCATTCCTGACACCGGTCTTGTATCCTGCGCATGCTCATAAATATGTTGCATGCTTATGACGTCACACGCCATCGCAGCTGCTCCGGAGTTCACAGGGGTTTGCCAGGCTTTTACATCAGGCTTTCCAACTCCATCTCTCCAGCACTCCCTGCTGTCCAGCCGACATCCTGCTCATGGTACCTGAACCCAGCAACGAGGCACTGTGCATTTTTAACCAATTATAAGCCTACTTATCATTTTACATGTGAGTTGTTTAACTTATGTTTTACCATTAAAACATCTTGTAGCCTACACTCAGAGGCGCTGTGTTTCTGTTCTTGTTTCACTTCAGAGCCATTGCTTCACTCTATCACAGCTCGCCGGGTGTATTAGACTACACACTCTCCCGTCAACTTCTGATTTCATACTCATCGAAGAGACTATGTTGACTGCCCATTCCATGTGCCTGCTACCCCTTTATTATCAGTATATGGGGATAAGTGTCCCCTTTTGCTCTCCCCGTTTTTTTTCCTTTCAAATTTCTTTAAGTCACTTTTTGTGATAATAACATTGTTATAATGTTATCAAGTCCTTAATATTCTACTCATATTTAACATATACACAGTTTGAACTAGGAAACCATCATGTATTTTGTTAAATCGGGGTGGTTCCTTTTTGGGGCCACTTTGTGGTTTTTAGATCGGCACTAAATGAGTTGTCCAAAGTGTTTGTTCTAATTATAAAGAAACTCAATTAATGTCCTCATGATGTGTTTCATTTTTATATATTTTAGGTTATGCAGATCGGTCCTGTGACATTTTGGTTTTTCCAATGGTTTTTCAGTATCCCTAGAAGGTTCTCTTCAATCTTCCCTTCCTTCCTTCTTTTTCAAGATGGTGGCAACGCAGTGGCGTCATGTTAGCATGGTGTACTGAACATGCACAGGTTATCTGAAACTGGAGTGTACACAGGCTACAGAGTAGAGGTTACTGGTGGAAGGGAGGTTGACGCCCACAGAGGGTGCTTTTGTGTTAACGTATATCCTCAAAATAACCCTACAATAACACTCTTTTCCTCCTCTGGACCACGCATGGTTAATACTCCTCTGGCTTGGATATCTTGTGGCTACACCTTATACATTACCATCACTGTTTTCAAACAGGATTGAAAATTGGAACCATACTTGGTACAATCTCCAGTAAAAAATATACTGGGACTGTGTTGATTCACCTTTATCCATGATATGACAACAAATTTGGAGATTTAGGAATTTACTAACAATATATCCTTGTCAACCGTGTATGGGACTGATCAATATTAGTCCAGCATGCTGTGCATTTAATTAAAAACTTAGTGGCCACTCTTTCGATCCTTATCTGTCCTCTATGACTGTTCCTTTGTTCTGAGAGCTCTCCGCTTTGATTGGTATCCAACTGGTATAATATGAAGATATGACAATTATCTTGTATATGTATCACTTTGATCCAAGATATTTAATTGATCGCTAGACATGACCCTTGACACCTTTTAATGAGTGTTTATGTGTTCAATGTGTATTTGTTTTTACTAATTAATCAAAATTAATTATTAGTTAAAGATATCTGTCGATACAGAGAATTTTGTTTATAATTTTCTCATTTTTGATATGATTCAGAAAATTCCTTTTAGGGTTGAGGTATTGAGCCAAATCCATACTTTTTATTTGAGAGTTTTCTGGTGTTCATTTTTGAGGTGTGCTCCCCTCCCCTTTTCTATACTTGTAATTGAGTGGTACCTGGTAGGATCATCAATTTTTTTTATTTTTCTTTGCCTGGATATAAGGGTGTGATAACTAGATATTTAGAAAGTGAAAGAAGTGGAGTCCTCTAGCAGAGCAGAATATTTCAGGACACTTAGATAGTGGAAGGAGCAGAGTCCTCTAGCAGCGCAGAGCATTGTGGTTAGCTGGAGGGAAAGTTGCACCATTTTAAAGAAGCATATTGGAATTACCAAGGGTTCACAAGTTTGAAAATTATGGAGGTGATAGAAGTGGAGGAGGAGACCCTCAGTTCTGATACCCTGCCTATATCATCACAAAACTCAGAGGACATTCTAAAGGTGATCATTTAGTAGAGTATGAGGCGATCAGGGTGTGTGACCTGGGTGGCAATGGAGTAGGACGCACAGGCGCTGAGCTCCGCTTTCGATTTTATCCTGTTACAATATCCTGAGTGTCTTTTGCCACTATTCTTCCTTTTCCAACTTACCTGGAGCTTCAACTTTACTTCTTACCATGTCGCCCCCCCAAGCCGCATCTTCTACACCCTCTCTGGACAAATTTCAGAGGCAAGAGCAGGACCCACCAGAGGAAAATGGCGCCTCCACTTCTACCTCAGACCCTCCCGTGGCCAAGACAGCGAAGGTACTGCAGGCGATCTTCACATTTCAGGCAACTTTGACAATGAAACTGGGAATGAACCGGGTCACCGAGACTGAGGCCCGCATCAGCTGTGTGGAAGACACTATCCATGCTTTACAGCACACCTCTGAGGCCATGCAACACCAGTTACATCAATTTGCCCCAGAAACCAGATGACCTGGAAAACGGGGCCCGGCGCTGTAATCTTCGCTTTTTTTGGCCTCCCAGAAGGCTCGGAAAGGCCCGGACCCGGCCACGTTCTAGAAAACCTACTGATCACTACTCTTAGCAGGGTGGCCTTCTCAACCACCTTTGTAGCTGAACGTGCACACCGTATGCAGGCCCACTAGCCCCCAGACGGCTCAACTTTATTGCGAAGCTTCTCAATTTCAGAGATTGAGATGCTATTCTAAGGCTAACCAGAGAGAAGGTCAATATCCCCTTCCAGGACATAAGAATATCGATGTTCCCTGACTTCTCGGCCAAAGTCCAGAAGCAGGTATCCCACTTCACGGATGACATCTAAAGTACGCCATACTGTTTCAGGTGGTGAGCAATTCTTTGAAGATCTGGAGATGGCCTCAGCCTGGCTTGATCAAAAAGATGGAGATCAGTCGTCCTGCTGGAACCAGATGTCCGCTCACGGGGGTCGTGCGTATGCTCTTCCCCTTGCTAGAGGGCTGGAAGTATACGGTCTCTTCCCCCCCCCCCCCCCCCCCCTTATTTTCAGATATCCTTCCTTGGACCTTGTCTACCTCCAATTTCTACTATTGATTTTACCACTGCCCGACACAAACATTGAGGATCTTACCACACTTTCCTCCGCCCCCACCCACCCTCTCTTTTTTTCCCTCATTTTTCTCCCCCATTTGATGCCATATTTTGCTTCCAGTATTTTTCTTCTGTTCCGTTGACTGGCACCTCAGTACTTTTTGCCCCCTGCACATCCTTCCCTCCCCGCCTCAAGATATCTGAGACTAGAGGACAGAGGGGATAGTGTGAGGGATTCAGATGGTATTTGTGAGTGAGGACATGCCTGATAAGGTAAAGACTGCCAAACCCCAAATAACGATTAAAACTATTTTTGTACCGCTTAATACAGTGGGCAACACTGGGGCCGATTTCTATCTATGCATTGCAAGAAGTGCATGTGTCAACATGCTGTGGTACAATTCATTTTAAATAGCTCCCCAGAACACTTGGGCATTCCACATGCATTACAGAGCACTATAACACAAACTTTTGTGGCATGTTTGATGTTCTGGTGCGTTGGCAGATGATTGTTTTCAATGAGCTGCCTTAATTCAGCACACATTAATGTGCATGCATTAATGCACCAAACAAATGTAAATGAGAACTTAAAATTTCCCCATTTATAATCTGCCTAGTAATTCCTTGTCCAGGAGTACTTGTGACAGTTGAGGAAAATTTGTTTTTAAAAAAGAAATTTCTGCATAAGGGACTGCAAGTTGAGGCAGAACTGTGGCATCAGGTGGCTGGTGATATTGCAGGCAAGAGTGTGGCTTCTGCTATTACTGCATCTGATGGGAGGTGTATCCCCTGTGTGACCCATAACAATCCTACCAATCCACAATCCTACAAACACTTGTATGAGGAATTACCCTACCAACTCAGTTTTTAGCAGTTAATAATAATTTACAGTCTAATAAAACTGCATTGGTGTTGGGCTATTAAGGCAATAAGTCTGTATTCACACAAGGTGCATTGCTTCTGGTACTATCATCAAGCTGATGTGTAGTTTAAAAGGAAATTCTTCCAAGCGAACTCCTATTGTAAGCCACTTCAGGACTGAATTCTGCATTTTTGCTGTCTGCAAGGGATCAGTCACAATTTGATCATGCCTAAATGGGGGAGTGGAGCTATTTGTCTGGCAAGGAACCTGGTGGTTGACCTGATCTTAGTGGATGGGTGTTGGTGCAAATGACTCATAAGCACTCATATACATGGCTAGGAACCGTGAGTATACCAGCTATTTCGATGGGCTGGAGGGCCTTGACCGGTTATGGGTATTAATGAGTCTTGGTGCAAGTCAGTAATGACTGTCAAAAAGACTACCATTATTGTCAGTTATGAGAGTATTCTGATACAATATATATATATAGGTCTGGGTGAGGCTTTATGGAGAGGTGTTGACTAAACCAGTCAAAATCCTGGATAATTGTAACATCTAGACTGGGGATTGGTCTGTCTTGGTTGGGTTTGCCAGGGATGGGAATATTGTCTGACATTTGCCCTCCTTTGGCTTTTATAGGGAAGGGCAAGATCACTATTTTCTACCCTGGTCAGCTAAAGTTGTTACTGGTGTAGAGCAAGGGGGCATTGTGAGCTCCCTTTTTTGTTTAGTTTTTGTTTTTTTAACAACCTTGATATGTTTAATGTGCCAGGCTGTGGCCAAGGACTGCACCACCCAATCTGACTGATTCCCCCTGATGAAGCCATGTGACCAGGTGGCATAATGCGTAGGGGAGGAGGGGCTTTGACGTCACAACGCTCGGCAAGCAGTGAGAAAGGTGGCTGTGCATGCTAGAATCGCTAGCGGCAATTTGGAGCCATTGATCTTTGAAAAAAGGACATTATTATATTATACATGTGAGTGGAATACAGCTTATATTAAAGAAATGCTTTTTAGAAGGATAAAGCACTATGTTTTGGTAATTTTCTTGGCATTTGAATCGATGGAGGAGGACAACTAGAGGAGTGAAGGGGATCCATACCCTTGGGATAGTAATCCTATCTCATCACAGTCCAATTAAAGGGACACATGCTTTATATGACCTCACTTAATGGTTTGGTCATCTATACAAGTTGAGCGCACAACTGGTGGAGGTGCACAAGTGTTGGTTTGATAAAATCACAAGCGGTGAACCGAGGAGCACTCGATTGCTACACTACAGTGATTATAGAGAATCACAGATTTGATATGGACACTTGAATAATTTGTTGGAAGATGTGTGCATATTTAGTTGTTTGTTTACTTTACATTTAAGTGGAGCGCGGCAGTTTTGACATTTATAAGCATTGGCATATTTGTATGGGTATGTGTATGGTGCAAGCGATCTGCTAATATTTATACAGTACAATATATCATTTTTTAGGTATTTTATATTTAGATTAGCAGCTCACAAGATTTTGCTTAATATATTCACAGATGTTGGATGAGCTTTTGAGGCTGGATAGTAGTGGAGTAGGAGGCAAGCAGTGCAGAAAGAGCAGGTGGAGGCTCCAGTACCCATCTCTAACCCTTTAAGTGCCTTATTTGCTGCTAATGTCTCCTCATCTGAGGTTTCTCATGAGGGCTGCTTAATGAGGTCTCTTGTGAGGGTTGTTCTAAGTCTTAGATGGAGTTTGAGGGGATTTCAAGAATCAATGCTTTTTTTTTTTTTTTTTAACATCCTGGTTGGTCATCTTTGAAGGTGACTTTAATATTGTACCCAGGTACGTGGACAGGATGGGCTTTGAGTACATAGTCAATGATGCTGGTCTTGTGGATGTGCATATTAGGCACTTCCTAGGTGCCACAGGGTTCACCTTTCAGTGAAGAAGTAGTAGTCACAGTAGGATAATTAGGTTTTATTTTGAAGGAGTACCAAAAATTGTATTTGTCCGAGGAGACAGAACTTTCTCGGTGCCGATGAACAGACTCTATAACTACACAAAGGGTTTATCAAACCAAGGTTTTTGTTACAAAAAACATTTTCTATTTAAAAGCAACAAGAAGTCAGACATATTAACAGATTCCTATATGACTGTAAAGCTAACCCATGTGTTTGATACTCATCATTTACATGTCAAAACATTATTCCTTGTATATTAGCACATGCCATTGATTTGATGCAGGAAAGATGCATTGGAAGCAAACTCACAGTTGATGTATTTCAGAATCTTTCTCAGCATATATCAGCTTCTTCAGGAACGATGGAAGTCATGAGATCTACAGAAAAAAACAAGACAAAATAATACATATATAATACATCAAACAACCCTACCACTGGGTAAGGGTTTAAAAAAAACAAAAACATATTCAAGGTTATAGATTGGACCAGTTTCTCATGGGCTGCAGTCCAGGGAGCCAATACCTACCCCTGGCGGGTATGAGAGACACACTAGCAGACCAGACACATGTTAAAAACTGCAAATAAAACATAATTCTCTTTCCAGTAAAGGATAACCATCATACAAGTGGTAAACCTAGTATATCAAAAACACCTACCAAAGGAGTGTAATATCAGTATCTAGAGGTGGACCACATACGGTTGGAAGACCAGGTGTTAAAACCCTTCCAACTTTGGTTTGATTATAATATATATATGTGACTACTCCAAATAGGCAATTATGATATGATTGTCCAAAAAGTAATCCAGCATGAGCCCCTAACAGCCTATACCAAAAATAAAACAAGAGATGCATGATACCAGGTTTCTATCCAGCATACAATATCCACAGTGCAAGCCTATCAAAAGATGGTAATCTCTACCTGATCCTTGACCCAATAGGGTAATCAGGAAAAGTTTTTTTTCAAAATAGACAATAACATACAGTTGCCTACAGATATTTACCTAGAACCACATGCATCTAAAAAAGGGGGGTATTTACTGGATTCCGTCATGTAACAAAATCATCTGCTGGTATAATCTAAGTTTATAGAAGTGCAGCCAGATCACATGAAAAGCAAAAGAGAAGCTTGCACAAGAATTTAAACAAATACATACAATATATATATATATATATATATATATATATATAACAACTTTGCAGCATACAAAGGGGTACAACATATGAATAAAAGACGCCAGGCAACAATATAAATGCTATTCATTATGGCAAGGTAGGTACAAACCGATGCACTTGTCCCACCAGGCATCGGTCCACTAATAACCACCAAAGGAACCACAGTGTGTGTCTGCCTTTACACCCCGGTCACATTAAACCCAACTTTGATTTCAAAGTCGGGTGAACTGCCGATTTCAGATGCGATTTGCAAGATATCTGACACAGATGTCTATGCAAATCACACCAAAAGTAGTGAATGTACTACTTTGGAAATCGGTGCAGCTCTGACCAAGTCGGAACCGCACTATGACCGCTGTAATTGCGGAAATAGGGTGCGACTTGGCATGCGATATGCAAATCGAATGCCAATTCGCATCCAGTGTGACCGGGGTGTTGTATGTCTCTAACCCAGAGCGTACAGCCGGCTCAATTCAGCTCAGCTGTGACATGACAAGCAGACGAGCAGTAACTGGTCCAATCTCTAACCTTGGGTATGGTTTTCAAACCCTTACCCAGTGGTAGGGTTGGTTGATGTACTATATACAGTATGTATTGTCTTGTTTTTTTTTCTGTAGATGTCGTGATTCCTATATTTCCTGAAGAAGCAGCTACAGGCTGTGAAACATATAGAAATACCGGTACATCAGCTGTAAATTTACTTCCCATGCGTATTTTCTGCATCAAATCAATGGCATGTGCTGATATACTAGGAATACATTTTTGACATATAAATGAGTGTCAAACGCATGGATATAGCTTTATGTGAATCTCTGTTAATATGTCTGACTTCTGCTTTTAAATAGAAAATGTTTTTTGTAACAATAAAAAGCTTGTTTTAAAAAAAGTTGTTATAGAGTCTGTTCATTGGCACCGAGAAAGTCCTGCCTCTTCAAATAAATAAAAAATAATTTGTAGTCTATTATAGGACAAAGTGCCCCTTGTAATTAGTGTTACTCTGGCACATGGTAAAATTCTTATTTTTACACCCAATGGTGCAGGCAGTAGACTTCTCTTATCACTGTAAGCTTTTTGTGGTCTTGAATATTTCAGTCTCCCCTCAGAGGAGCAAGGGAATCTGAAGATTCTCTCTTCAAGAGAGAACATGTTGGACAATCATTTTGAGGATTTTTTTCTGGCATATGGTGACTATTCTGGACTTTTGTAGTAGAAAGGCTGAGAGTGGTGAGAGCTGACCTACCAACATTTGGAGAGGAAGCTTAGACATTCTAGTTTCCAGCGCAGGAGATCCTGGGGAAGTTTGTGCGGTGGAACTCCTCCTCAGGAAGTGTCAATACAACCAGTATGCTTCTTTAGTTATGGAGAAGGACTATAAGCATTTGATCACACTTGTCAATACCATGTGTTTTTATGCTGCATTTGTTAAGCCCTATAACTGCCTTCAATGCCTGCCATGAATATTACAATGGCATCACACACAGTGCTGTTTACACAGGAGTGGTAGTGTTGTGTCGTGTTAAAAATTAAGCAGAGTGTCACTTTCATGAGGCAGCGATGCTTGTCGCTTATGAACAAGCCCTAAAAAGTACCACTTGCCTGTCCCTATCCAGGACTGCAAACAAGATGTACAGTATCTATTAAGAATGTCAAGGAGCTTGTACTATCCTTTTGGAGAATGACGACATCCAGGCCAGGATCCTGAACTTTGTAAAGTCCTTTTTATGCTGGACCTTTTTTAAAGGTAAGAGCTTGATCAGGACCACATAGAAAGCTTTTCGGACTCTTCTCTAGATCTGTGGGGTGGAGAAGTTCTCTTGGTAGATTTGACAGAGGGATCATGGTTGAAGAACTGATGAGGGTAATTTCAGAGCCATGAAAAGGTCACGTGGGCCAGACTGCTTGACAGCTGAAAAGCCTTTAAGTCTATCCTGGGCTTGCACTTGGCAAAGGTTTTTTTCCTTGCTGAGGAGGTACTCCAACCCACCCATGAGGATCTCTGTCGTAATTCTTCTGTCAAAGGGTAAAGCTCTTTCAGTGATTGAGAAGTCGCACTACATCAGCCTTCTCAGTGTTGATTGAAAAGTTTTTGGCAATGGTTATCAGTAGCAGAGTTTGCTTTCTCACCATCTGCAAATTTTCATCCAAGATGGGAGCACTTTCACAGAGGTTTTAGTTGTCGAGGAGGCTTGGTGTGATGGGAAATGTATTTACTGGTGATGGATCAAGCCAAACCTTTAATCATGCCAACCATAAGTACCTGTTGGTGTTCCTTAGTAAATAAGGGCTACCTATTGGTTTTATTGATTGGCACAAAGTCTTGTACAAGGGGGCTAATTACTTCCCTCTTCTAAATGAATGTGTTGAGCAGCCCTTTTTAGGTTGGCTTTTGGGTGTGCAATGATTGTCAGCAAGTCCTTTGCTACATTTTCTAATGTGGTAAATGATTCCGTACAGTGGAAGAATTAAATATGTGGATGGGCAGCTGCTGTTACCAAACACAAACGCTACTAGTTGGTTATGTGTATTAACTGATAGATATATATAGATAAATATACTGTATATGATGTATCGCTACCAAAACAAAAGTGTAAAAGGACCTGTTCTGTCTCTCCAATCTAAGCATTGAAAGTTTGATCTCTTTAACTTACAGTTATGATGAGATAGCGATAACTCCAATCTTAGTTGAATATCACAGTGACTCAATACAGAAGACATCTTACAGATTTTGTGAATTTTATTCCATAAACTGAGAGAATCTTACAATGAACATCTGATAGGTCAAAAGATCACAATGTGACCTGCTTCATGACATGAAGCTAGAAGCTGCAATGCATTTCTGGGAAAAAGGGGTGGGCTATCTATACAGCATTAACTAATAGGAAAGGGAGGAGCAGAGACGAAATATAGAGAACACTTAAAGGCATACGCGTGAAACATGACAGGACCAGTGCACTATAGAACTTCTCCCCCTAAAAATGTGAACTCTGTGTCCAATTCTTCAATAATGTGTCAAATATACACAATATAACACAAATTATGTGAGTAAAATTGTAAATCACATATATACTTCTGCTCCCCAAAAACAAAAATATATAGTTATGGTGTTGCAAACCACACTATAATCCCCTAATATGCGTAAATAATAAAATCTAACAATATATACTGTGAACAAGTCCAAACCAGTCCAAAAAAACTGTTTGTGCTAAATATATCTACTGGGACTATTATGCCCCTTCCAAGCCAAATATATACAGTTCTAGGTGATATAGTAGTGAGTATTGAACTTAGACATCCATTAAATCTTGTGTCATCTTATTGGTGAATTCACTCGTGCTCCCCTTCCGTATCTGTGCTCACCGCAATTATTTGACCTCTGTATTAAGCAGGTCAAAAAAACGCTCTGGGTGAAGCTCTCCTCTCCTTAGGTTCCCAGTGTTAAGCAGGTGGGGTGTCCATCAATCTGATAATCCTTTCCCAGTGTCAGATAAACCTTCTCTTCCGCTTCAGTGATCTCAGAAGTGACAGCTTGTTGCCTGCAAGTTGGATTGAAACACCATAACTAACTATATATATTTTTGTTGGGAAGCAGAAGTATATATGTAATTCACAGTTTTACTCATCATTTGTGTCATATTGTATATATTTGACACACATTACTGATGAATTACACACATTGTTCACATTTTTGGGGGAGGTCTCTTATAGTACACCTGTCCTTTTTTTACACTTTTTTTTTTTTTTTTTTTTTGACAGCACTACCCCTTTGCTATATGTGCTTACAATTGACTGTTTTATAAAGAGCCTAGAGAGCAGCACAATATGTACCAGTGGGGCTTCCTGGTAAGCCACCTTTTTGAGGGTTGTGGCCTGTGCTGACAATATATCAGTGATTCTCATTGGGACAGATGAAGCAGAGGAGGTGGTCTGTCTTATATCATGGTGCTCCAAGGTCAACTGGGAGAAGAGTGAAGTTTCCTGGATGGGAAGGAAGGTCTCCAAGACACGTTCATATGCCTCATGAAAAAAATGGTACTTGGCATTGAATTTGGACCCTAAATTAATAATGGTTTTAGGAATTGGGAAGACAGGATAAAAGTCGTCAGTGCTAGAAAGTTGGAAGTCATGGAAGTTTTTCTGAGAGAAAGGGTTGATTTGATCCAGATCTACCTAATCCTGATCTCTTTGTATGTCAGTGTTGTCTGCATCTTGTCAGTGCCTCTCTGTTAGGGGTCTAAAGTTCATTCTTCCAGATGCTGTGGGGAAACAGACTAGACTCCATCAAGAGGAATGTCGCCTATCTGTCCAGGAGAGAAAGGTGGTTTAGGGCCAACCCAATTATTATTTATTTTTTTTTTTTTACTGCTGTCTCTCAAATTCAATATTGTTATTGTGTTGCAGTGACACTGATGCATGCATTTAGAGATCTTGATTTAGACCTTTATTGCAATTGTGGGAAAAAGGTGGCAATGTGAGGAATCTCAGGGTTTGTCATGGTCCGCTCTGAACCTATGTTGCTCCATGACTGCTGCAGAAATGGCAATTGTTGACTGAAGATCTTTAAATATGCTTCAAGGAAAATCCTAATGAGCTTGATCTTGATCTACGGGAGACTGCCCATGCAGCATTCCAGGGAAAGGTTAAGGTTGATTAAATTGAACAAGATCTTCCTTCAATTGAAGGATCGGACTTGGTTCTACTTCCACTGAAACTTTGTTAAGGGCAATTTGAAATATGGCAGTTAGGCTTTTTAGTTTTGCTTAAGTACAGTTGCAATATGTTTGTGTTCTACCGTTTGTAAATGACAGTTGTTTATGTAGCCAGGTACTGGACTACAGTAGTATGAAACAAAGACCTTGCTCCAGATGCATCTATCTTGCTGTTCTTCGTTGAGTTATTATGCTGTTGCTGCATTCTCCTCCAGCCAGCAGAGGGAGAGCTAAGTTACTCCAAGCTTAAAGACTTTTATTCAGATCGCCCAAAATTCTGGGACACTTAGTTTGAGGCAGCAGCCACGTTAAAGCAATGACTGTCTTTCTAAACTACAAATCTCTATGGACTGTGTGCAACAGGAGGAGCCAGGAGGGCTTTATATTCCTGCCCAAGAAAGGCCTGCTCTCTTGGTGCTGTGGGGATCTGATCAGTACAGACCTGTTGGAATAAGCCACTTGAGAATGCCTGAGAGTAGGCCTCAGTTGCAGGGGGTTGGAAGAGCAACCCTCACTGTGCACAGATTGAAGCTGTGGCCCTAGGATCAGTGCAACTGGAGAACCTTCTACCTTGTTAGCCAAGAGACCTGCACATTCTCCAGAACAGCTGAACTGCCACTGCCACTTTGGGACCAGCTCAAGTGTGGGGCCCCCGTTCACCACAGCAGCTTCACTAGGAGTTGGTGAGCTGGCTGCTGGCCCTACGGTATCTTTATTATCAGACATATCACTGAGGGCAAAATATCATTAACCATCCCCTTGTATTCAAAACTCACCAGTTGAGATCTGACTTCATCTCACATCACTGCAATTACATGGTACAGTTTACCATGCACCCCCTGCTTAATGAGTGTTTTGCATTATCTAGTTAAACTGCATCTGACTGCCCACAGGATATAAAGACCACCTCTAGTGCATCAATGGTCTTCTAAAGGGTCCCAATGTTAGCTGGCAGAAGAACCTTCTTCGAGACCCCCCTCTTGCTAAAGAATAACTACTTTGTCTTGGTTGTTTATGCTGTCTAACACTGTATTCTCCCTCCCAGTCTAGGCCTAGCACAGCTGCCATTTGGACCAGCAGGCAATATAGTCTTGATATTACTAAATAAAATCTACTCATTGCCTGTTTGGGTCATTGCCTCTGGGTGGTATTGCTACTACTTATGCTGATTTGGGGGCTTTTACGCCATTTGTGCTCCCTTTTTCTCTCTGCTGATTAGCTACCCATACTGTATGTCTTGGTGGCTTTCCTTTTTCTAATAACCAATAACTTTTACCCATGGTCTTGTTGCCTCATTCTAGATAGCCTGAGTACTGGGTGTTCCATAGTCTCTGTGCCTGTTTACTCCTTTGTCTAGTAGCCTGGTGTTTCAGTAGGGTTGAGGTCCTTGCAAGATTGTTGCAAAGAACAGAGGATCCATCTTGGCCAGTGGCTCCTCTGGGTTGGTGCTACACTTGATTCCTTTAATAAGGAGTCAACCGTGCTCTCCAGTAGCACAGAGTATTTCAGGAGAGAAGAGTTATACCATTGAAGGTGCAGTGTCCTCTAACTGTGATGGAGTATTTCAGAAGTTGGAGAGTAGGAGAGTCCTCCAACAGCATTTGCGGTCTGTCCGCTCATGGTGTAAGTGAAGACAGGGCTAGTCACCTAAACTTTAAGTTATTTGTGCAATTTGTGATCCACTCTAAACTAATGACATGCTGCACAGTAATGGTACATCCTGTTGTTACTGTGGCTACTATAGAGAGATTCTAAAATTGTCCTTCGCTACTGCCTTTCTATTCATTTTCTAAATGACTTTGCTAATTACACTATGAGAGGAACTCGAGCCCTAATGTCTAATTACAGAATTAATGGAGCATGCTGGGAACAAAGTATAAGAGAGAAGCGAAAAGTTTTACTTTTACCTTGTCTGCTCTCTGCCCTCTGCTCCGACTGCAGAGAAAACTAATGGACTCCTCTGCAGACTATCAAAGCTCTCCTACCTCCATTTTTGTTGCTTTAATCAGAGAGATTCCTAGTATTATGCCAGCAAAATTGTATAATCTTTCACATACAGTACAATAGAATGAAGATTCATATGTCACTTAAAGGATCAGTATGCCCAAAACTGATATATGATTTTTGGACAGATGCCTTTGATTTGCCAGTTGGTTTTGTGTCTCTCATCCAACAATGAGTGCACACCAGTGCCCAGATCTGCCTCCTGCTGTGCTCATTTGGTTGGTGTCTCACTTTGAACCCATCCAATGTCTCATTTCTCCTTAGTGTGCAATTAAGAAGAAATAAATTGGTTATAGTTACTGTAGAGGATCCAACTCTCAAAATGTTTCTCCCTCAGTTCCAGGACAACATGGTGCTATGAAAAAAAAAAACTTTCACTTGTTAAACATATTTATTTCTGTTAGGAGTAGTGATAAGCTAAACCATTCCTAGGCTAGGGCTGGCCATACTTTATACAATTTTATTGTACAATTTTTCCTTTAAATTTACCAAAACATGAGGTCAAATGCAAGCAGGCTGGCCCTTGCACTACATACTTGAAAGAAAATCTAAAGGAAATTGAATAAGAAAACTGTATAATGTATGGCCAGCTTAGATTTGAGCAAGATTTGGCTGAAGTCAATTGGAGTTAAATGTTAAAACAAAAAAACAGCTCTGGGTAGTTTCTAGGCTGATAGGCAAGGGAATTTTAAACAAATGACATGGAGTGCTAGGCACTTCCATGGGAAACACACTTCAAAGCAGAAAACCTGTGCAATGTACTGTATACAACATACTACAGGAATACTGACATTTCCAAAGGAAAAAGTGTGCTTACCAACTACTGTGTCCGCCACTTCACTCTGCCAATCCCTCCACTGGCTTCCAATTTCCCAAGGTATTAAATTCAAAATACTAACAATGTACAAAGCCATCCACAACTTTGCCCCAAGCTATACCACTGATCTTGTCTTGCAATATCACCCAAACCATCCTCTGTGCTCCTCCCAAGACCTCCTGTGCTCTAGCTTTCTTGTCTCCTCCTTGTATGCTAGCATCCCAGACTTCTCTAGAGCCTCTCCCATCCTCTGGAACTCTCTACTTCAGTCTGTCTGCCCTACTCTGTCCACCTTTGCGTGATCCCCTAAAACTCATCTCTTCAGGGAAGCATATCCACCTAACAACTGAACTTTTAATTCTTCCATCAGCTTTTCTCTCAGTTATTACCTTTTTGAACCACTTGCCCCACCCTATCAGATTGCAAGTTCTTATCATCAGGGCCCTCCGAATCATCTTGTATTGTAACTGTACGGTCTCCCTTTTAAGGTGCTGCACAGACTGTTGGTGCTATGTAAATCCTGTATAATATTTTATTTGCCTGCTTTGTCCTGTTTATGAACAAACAGCCAGGGATTCCATTCATCCATACCAGACCTTTATTCTAGATGGGGGTTTGGTATAGATGTTATTGGGGGATCTTCACACACAAAAAACATGAGGTTCCCACCTAATTCACATCAGGCCCTTCAGATCTGGTATAAATTTTAAGGCCCCCCCCTCCCCAAAAAAGTGAAGTCCCCCAAGTTCTATACCAGACCCTTCGGGTCTAAATCGATTTGAAAGGGAAATCCCATGCAAAAATGTGTGAGGTCCCTTCCAAAATCCATACCAGATCCCAATCAGAGCATGCAGCCTGACAAGTCAGGAAAGTAGGAGAGACGAGTGTGCACCCCTCTTTTGCCCTCTGAGCCATGCCAGGCCACTTTCCCCAACATGAGTGGGGAAGTTGTGGGTACCTTGGTAAAGCATCTTGCCCTATGTTGATAAGGAGAAGGGCCTTGTTCTGCAGGTGGGGGGCTTATCGGAATTTAAAAGCCGCATATGAATCAGTAAGGGATGCATAGTATCCTCCTAGGATCCTACTCATTCACAAAAGAATATATACCATAAAAAACAGACCATTTTTGACAAGTCTTTTAAGTAAAAAAAAAAAAAATACCCCATTA
This sequence comes from Staurois parvus, assembly GCF_062004578.1. Taxonomy (NCBI): domain Eukaryota; kingdom Metazoa; phylum Chordata; class Amphibia; order Anura; family Ranidae; genus Staurois; species Staurois parvus. The sequence continues at coordinate 140,009 of NW_028318148.1, read as the reverse complement.
ATCCCATTGTCCAGCAATGCAGATCCATGTTAGTCACTTGGCCAATATCTATTGACCTGTTGAGAGAAAAAAAAGCTACCTGCTGTTGCACATCCAGTCCTTTTTACTTCACTCTCGCTGAATAACAGCTGATAAATACAGTACAAAGGGATAGGGTCTCCCGGGTGACATCATTAATGCTATATGGTCAATGACGTCAGTGGTACCTGCACCCCCTCCGGAGTCCATCAACAGCAGGAAGTTGTCATGTATAAAAGCAGATGTAATACTACTACTATACATGATCCTCAGCTCTTGCTGAATTGGTAAATGTTCAGGCATTCATCTAAACCTTGTGTTCACACCAAACTTTAAAGTGGAGCTCCACCCAAAAGGGAAGTTCCACTTTTAGGATTGGTCCCCCGCTCACCGTGAACAAATGGCTTCTTTGGGGAGCAGGGGGGGGGGGGTTGTGAGCATGTGCAGAGTGACTCCTAGAGCTCTGTACTATCAGCAGATGGATTGGGGACAGTGGAAGAAGGGGAGGATCAGAGAAGACAGGATCACACCTCCTTTTTACACAATGCGGAGAATTAACCCATTAAGTGAGTATAACCAGCATGATTCACAGCATATACAGACTGATTTTACTGTTGTGGGTTTAGTAACACGTTTAAGTACTTGCTGTGGATTTCTGTTCTTTGTATAATGATCTTTACCTACTGTAAATAAGTCAGGTGCTGCTTTTACTATAAACTCTAAATCAGCATCTAGGTTTTATTGTCAAAACGTAACTGAACAAGTTAGAATGTGATTGGTTCCTATGCACAACTGCACCAGTTATAATAAATCTATGATGCTAATATCCTTGACTGACACTTATTAATCTGTATATGAAAAATGGTAAAAAAAAACAGTCCTGAATATATAATAGGAAAGCGAGTCAAAGTGAAAATGACTTTAAAAGAACTCTTTTGGGCTGAATTTGCACTGTTGTGATTCTTATCCGTGCACAGAGCGTCTTTTCATTGTGAGTGGGCTATCAACACACTGCAACCAACTAAAAATGTACATGACCTTTTTTAGTGGCATGTGCATTGTGTTGTGCTGCGGTTTGTATTGCTGTAATGTGCTGCCATTCACAATAGGAAGGGTGAGAACAGAACTGCACTTCACAATAATTGGTACTACAATGCGCTACACTTTTTTTCTTTCATTTCGATACAGCAGGGAAGAGTTAGATTCTACAAGATTTTAATTGCTATCTGTGGCCTATCTCCAAAACCTTCCAACAGAGACACAGACAAGCTTAGAACTTCTGATAATATTATTACTGCTGTCCATACCTTTCTGTCCCTGTGACAACAGCTTCCCCTATTTCTTGTGTGGGTGTCACAAGAACAGGAAGTGATGGAAAATCACCCTAGTAGTGACACAAAATAAAAAAACAGAAAAAAATGTAAACTTTTTCCCCACTCTATCTCAAATAAATTGGTTTAAGCTCTACAAGAGTAAAGAATTTCCTCCAAACTACTCTGGACCTCCATAACTTCCATCTGGTGGCTGACGGCACCAACACATTGCAACTTCACTTTGCAGAAAAATGTGTGTCTGACCCGATTCTGTAGCATTCTCTGTCTCCATTTCCTCTGGAGAGTAGGTAGCACACGGGTGAGTGAAAAAATTCTCATTTTGTGCCTGGAAGTTCCAGGCTGCCTGACAATAATGAATAATGTATGAAATTGTCGGCTAATTCTGTCTTATTGGTGGCTTTGAAAACACACAGCTTAATTACACAACTAAACGCACTTGTCAGCGTTGTTGTCTTAAAGATATTTTAATTCCCACTGAAGGCAAAACATCATTTTCTCTTTTCACGGCAATGGTTGTTTCAAACCCCCTCCCCTGACAGATACGGATTGTCATTTTTAGAAATTATATTTTAGGCTACAAAAGAAAATTTCTGTGTTTTGCAGAGTGGGAATGGCTGATTGTACAAGTGAAGATTAAAGAACTTTAGTCTAGCAGAAAAGCAGTGTTTTGTGTATGTGGTTTTTTTTTATCTTAATATTATTATAGTTTGAGGATCTTCATTCTGGGGGAAAAAAAAGTCAGCAACTACAAATATTGTAGCTGATGACTTTTAATACACATGAACGTACTACAAATATTGTACCTGATGACTTTTAATACACATGAACCTGCAAGTCCAGGGATCCAGGGCTGTCTTTACCTGGGCTGGTTCTTCACCGATCTTCGGGTCCCTGGTGCCACCATCTTGGATGTGGGAAGCCAGCTGCGAATGTCACTACTATGAATTTACAAGTCACGCAGCACTTTGCGAATGGACCTGCAGCCCCCTGCGACCTGTGATATGTTCCAGAAGGTTGTGGGAAAGGTGGAGAAAGGGCAAATTACCGCTCCGATCACATAGATGATTCCTGTCAAAACTAAGTACCCACTCGCGGGAAAAAAAAAAAAAAGTTTTTTGGGGGATAGAATAAAAGCAGAACTTCCCTTTTCAGGTAATATAACAAACATGTCATACTTACCTTACAATGGTAAGCTCTGTCTGCAGCTCCCTCTGCTGTGTCTCAGCCAATGAGGAAGGAGAGACCTGGGAGAGTTGTTGCTCTCATGCACAGCGCTGGATCTCTATCAGGCTCAGGTAAGTTTTAGGTGGGCTGAAGGTCAAGCTGCACATTGAAGGTTTTTTTACCTCCATGCACAGAATGCATGAAGTTACAAAACAGTCAGCCTTTAGAATCACTTACCACCTATTACCATTTTACTTTCCATCCTTGCAATTGTTGGCATTGTGGGGTATAACGGTTTTTGTTAATATTTTCTTCCTTTCTTTATTATGACTTTTTTCTTTGTTGGTTTTTACTGCAAAAAAAGTTGTGTTTTTTTAAAGTTGGGTAAATATGAAAAATTGCATATTCATTTTCATTCTTCTTTTGAACCAACAGGAGGGGTTAAGCCTTCCTTTTACTATCCTAGGCTCTCCCTTTGCTTTATGAAATAACTCAGAAGTTCCAGCTGAAATTTACACCCACAGCCACGTTTTCCTTGTAAAAGATCTCCATCTGAGGTTAGACAAACGAGCCACCACGAAGGCAGCCAATGCTCTACTGTCAATTTAACTAACTCATAGTGTTGCTGGAATCCTTTGTCATGCATTAAAGCGGATCTTCCCACTAATCTAAAAGATCTATCAAAGCAAATTCAAATTCGAACTAAAATAGCTTTATTTACTTTACTGAATCCAAGGTTCCATGAAGGACGGCAGTGTGGCGGGGCTTTTTCTCTAGCACTCACTTTGCTCCATGTTGATATGAATGCTTCCTATTGGCTAATGAAAGATGTAAATAGACAGGGCCCTGAAAACCTCTAGTGTTGGCTCCAAGAGGGACAGCAACAAACTGGTCATTGGTCCAGCACCAGTTTAAAAAAATGCATGATTGGGTATTGGTGGGGAATGGCCAGTGGCCATAGATGAGCTTTAAATTATTAGTAACCAGCAATGTGTGCTTGCATGTGTATATGATATCTACTTGCACACATGGGCACATGCACAAGTTTTCCAAATGATTTATAAAGTAAATAATTTTGATTTTGTTAGTTTCCATTGCTATGAAACTGCTAGATATGCCGTGGTACAACCAATTGTCTTATGGCTAATGCAGACAAGCGGCCACTGGAAAAATCTGTGCTTCTTGCCAGTAGAGAAGCTACCTCCATGCACACTCTGTGCAAATAGCTGTGTCTGGATTTGTGCCCTGTACAAATTAATGGCCAGCAACCCTGCTATTCCCTGTAGTGGCTCGTCCAAGTGGTTTTGTGCAATTAGGAGCTCTGACGAGCCCTGGACGCAGACTGTTTGCATTCAAGGTGGGTGGTTCTGGCCAAACACATGCTGCATGCAGTTAATCATCTAGTTTGTATGCAGCCATAATGCATATGTAGAGCTCACCCCCAAAAGGGCTGCTGGGAGCCAATCAATAGGCGGGGGTGTGCTCTGGTTGCAGGGTTACCCTATGTGAGTAAGATGATCGGGGCCTGATGTGTATGAGAGGGAAGCGGTGTAGTGCTGGGAGGTCACCTGTCCTCACATAGAGAGCCGTACCCCTGCAGGAGCCATCACAGATGACCCAAGCCTAGGACGATGGCGGGTCATGGAGGTGACAAGAGGAGGAGGGGGGCGGACAATGGTCAGGGTGAGGGAAGCAGATGCTGATTGGGTGGGACGCCGCCATGTCATGAATGATCCTTCAGTTGAGGGGAGGGGTAGCAGAGGGGGAGGAAGAAAGGACAGAGGAAGATTCTGGGCTGTCTGGGGCCAGTGTAGCAGCTGAGCTGAAGGTCCTTCTAGTGTTCCTTTCAGATTCAATCCCAAACTTTTTTTTTTTTTTGTTTCTCTGATTGGTTGACACCGTTAATTTGTATTTGGTTAATGTATATTTTGTCTTTAATATTGGTTCTGTTGACATCTTATGGCACTTATTTTTGCAAGTTAAAAAAAAATTAGTTTCATATTTTGTTTGTATTTAATATTTTCTACTGTTTAAAAAAAAATTCATTTATTTTTTTTGTTGGGGAGCACAAGTAGCTGGTCTTGCCTACAGCGCAAAATAGTCTAGCACCAGCCCTGAGTCTAGGGGATGTCTTTTTAGTATTTATTGCTGAAGACGTTTAACAGGAGCGAGGTTTACGGTCAAAGGATACTCCAAAATGATCAGTAACCACAGTAGGAGGACAAATATCTCTCTTAAGCAGCTCTTCTGGAGGTAGCAGTAAAGCTACTTATAGCACTTGTACAACCATTTAGTCCTCGGCAAGGTCTTTACTCGCAGTGTCCCAGGAACTGTCTGCCACTCAGCATTCACAGGTAGATCCTCAGTAAGGGCAATAATGTAATCCTCTGACAAACTTCCCCAGGCCCTCAACCAGGGGCGTCCTTAGGGTTGGTGTCACCCGGTGCCGGAACACTTGGTGACACCCCCTCTCTCTCTCTGCCCTTCCCCCCTCCCCTCTCTCTCTCTCTCTGCCCTCCCCTCTCTCTCTCTGCCCCCCCACTCTCTCTGCCCCCCACTCTCTCTGCCCCCCTCTCTCTCTGCCCCCCTCTCTCTCTCTGCCCCCTCTCTCTCTCTGCCCCCTCTCTCTCTCTGCCCCCTCTCTCTCTCTGCCCCCTCTCTCTCTCTCTGCCCTTTCCCCTCCTCTCTCTCTCTCTGCCCTTTCCCCTCCTCTCTCTCTCTCTGCCCTTTCCCCTCCTCTCTCTCTCTCTGCCCTTTCCCCTCCTCTCTCTCTCTCTGCCCTTTCCCCTCCTCTCTCTCTCTCTGCCCTTTCCCCCCTCTCTCTGCCCCCCCTCTCTCTGCCCATTCCCCCCTCTCTCTGCCCCCCCTCTCTCTGCCCATTCCCCCCTCTCTCTCTCTGCCCTTCCCCCCCTCTCTCTCTGCCCTCCCTCTCTGCCACCCCCTCTCTCTGCCCCCCTCTCTCTCTCTTCCCTCCCCCCCTCTCTCTCTCTCTCTCTTCCCTCTCTCTCCCCCCTACCTACTACATGAAGCTGCAGTGCTGTCACCAGGGTCCGGGGATTACACACTGGCCTGCTGCATACTCTGCCCATCCCTCCAGCTCTCTGACTTTAGCACCCTTGGCAGGGATGTGGTCCCGCCACTCTGCTGAAACTCTGAGAAGAGGTGTCCAAAGTGCCTGCCTCACTGTCCGTCCCCTCAATGCTTGCTTATTTCAGCAGTGGCACATGCAGGGATGGGGCTGAGCCTCTCATGGGGCCCTGTAGTGACCCTGGGCTCTCGGTCAGTCCACCCCTGGTGGAGCAGGTCTGGTGTCACCCTGTGCAAAAGGTGTCACCTGGTGTGGCTCTTACCCCCTGCACCTGCCTAGGGACACCACTGCTGAGGCTCATACTGCAGTTTCTTGTCTTAGTTGAGCTGACTCCAGTAGCAGCAGCCCCAAGAAAACCAGAGCCCTCCAATGAAGGAAAGCCACCTCTGCTTGGGCCTCCTGCACATTTATCACCTCCCCAGCCACCTTCTGAGTGCCTCCTTCCAGGGATTGGCTGGGGCATGATAAATATTCACACTGATTATTTGAATCTCCCTGCCCTCTTCTCTGGAAACCTCTTTCACAGGCAGGTGGGAGGAATCAAACTCTCAGCTCAGGAAACTTTTGAGCAGGTCAGTACAATCGATCACTGCTCCACTCACTACAGTGGAGCCCAAAAATTAAATTTACTTGGCAGCCAGCCTAGAGGGAGGTGCTACACTTACACTTCTTCCTGGAAGGCCACAGAGGTGATAGAGACCCCTCTAAGCAAACATAATGAAGACCACGGAGCTATGCAGACAAGTCTGGGATTTAGATCTAAGCTGGGTATGTTACTAAAATAAAACATTACGATAACTTGGTAGATGAAGTGTTCATAGATTTGATTATTTTAGTCTTTAACCAAAAAAAATAAAAAATTGTTCAGCCTAATGAGGGAATAGACAGATTTGTAGTTCAGTTGGATTTTCCACCATGATCTATCTTTTTTTAACTTTTTGATGAAATGTACAGAGACTGAACACTAAGAAAATCTGCAACAGCAGCAAATTATCCTGGTTTCAAAGTGATCACTTTGATTGGGCAATCGCTGTGATAACATGGCTGGTAACTGTTTGTGTCTCCGAGGCCCCAGGCTGCTCACAGGGATGATGGCATGCAGCTTCTTTGATGTGTCTTGTAGCATGAAGAACGTGCTACTGGTTCCTTTATAGATAAACGATAGAACAGACAACATTTTAATGCAGTTGTGTATTCTATAAAAAGGTGTTTTACAGCTTGAATATGTACTTGAATCTTGATGTGATCCTCCAGTAATCTCCTGCCTGCAGAATGGGAGAAGACAGGGCAGTACTAGGAGCCAGTCTGCCCCAGGCAGCAGGGTGAGCAGAGCTGATGACTTTATCAGTGTGCTGCTACTCCTTCACTGTCCTATACCAAAACTCCAACAGAGAAAGTGGTGTTGCCCTCTTGGCAGTGCTGTCTGAATTACAAATCCTTTGGTAGATAAGTGATCTCACAATACATCTCAACTGTGTATACACCACTTTCTTACCGCCTTACATTACAAACAGCTCAATGGTGGCCTGTAATTTATAAAGCATCAGGTGACTGTCTTGCCTGTTAACGTTGCTGAACCAATCCATCCTCATATGGCTCCAATCACATTACTCTACATTGTAAACTATGTGTGTGTTTACATCTAAGAGTCCTCCCCTACCTCCATATTCAATATATCTTGTCCTGAGCCCTGTAGAGATCACAGCAGCAGCACATTCTGATCTCCACTTGGTCTCTGTGACCAGTATATTAACCCTTCTCCTCCCTTATCCTGCATATCTGTACATTAACCCTTTCATCTGCACCTAGCGGTCCCTCTGTGTAAGACCTTTTCATTTAATGTATCCTAATGCACCATTACCAAACTCCATGTTGTAACCCCTTTAACACCAGCATGTTTCTTCATTTCCAAAATTGGGGTAAAAAATTAGGGCTACTACTTCTTAGGGTTTCTACTTTCCAAAAAGTCTTTTGAGGTGGGTGGGGAGGGGGAGGTTTGCACTGTCCTTGCATTTTTATTTTAACAGTTGAAAATAAAAATCCAAGCGGTTACTAAATGCCACCAAAGTAAACTCTACTTGTCTCAAAAAAATTATATATGACATTGTTTTGGGTACAGTGTTGCATGACTGTAATTGTAAATGTATTGTAAATGTATCACAGCACTGAAAGCTGAAAATTACCTATAGTGAAGAGGTATACCAGTTACTCAAGTGGTTAAAGTGAACCTAACTCCAAAAGAGTTATTTATTTTTAACACCCCCTCCCTCCCCAAGCAGAATTTTATTGATTTTTTTTTTTTCTTTTTGGTCCCACCCTTCCCCACCACCATTATTATGCTCTAGGTCAGAATGTCACAGGTCTGATCTTGAAGCCTCATGTGATATTTACAACACATCACCCAGGAGGCTGCAGGATTGGCAAGCAGAGTGGCCGTTAGGTGGCCCAGAGGGCAGACCGGTGAATAGGTCCAGTGCATCATTGAAGCTGGTTGACTGCACCCAGGAAAGTCAGCCAGCTGAAGAGGACCAAGATGGCAGCCCAGTATGGCATCCAAGCAGTGGTCCTCAGTACGACACTGTTGGATATCCTTTTGTGGGTGAGAATGTAAAACAGAGCACTACAGGTAAGGGAAAAAAAACATGGGTGGGGGGAGGAGTTGAGAATCTCTTTTAAGCTCTTTGCCTGGATTCCACCAATTTAAATATGAACAGACACAAATGGGTTAATTAGCTCATTTTGAACATTGGTTTACTTGCTGATCTTTTTCATCTATTCATAGTTGCCATCTACTGTATATGTAATACGCAGTATATAAATATACCATCTCACCTCTTCAGCTATAAAAAGCCTTAGTGTGATTCCACCATTCGGCTCGCCTCCCGAGATCAGTTTAATTTATCCTTTATTGATCGGCAGAACTGAACATAGCCGTATACACACCTACAGAACTGTTTATGGCTGTTCTGTGCTTGGCTGTTGAATGTATGCTGCAGCAATGTCAGGAAATTCATGATGGGTATGTGTGCGTGGACTATAATCAGTAGCCCCACAACTGATCTGTTGTGCAGTTCAGTAAATTGCAGGCTGGTGATGGCATTCGGCAGGATGGAGAGGGTGTCATAGGGTAGATTGACAGGTGATTGGTTTATAGATCCAAAGACAAGTTCTGTGTCTGGCAAAGGTTGACACCCTGTATGAACGCTGTGCTGTCACGTACAGTCTGTGTCTTAATGCTCACTGTGCAAATTACACAATCGTGAAGAACAGAGAAATCACATCTGATGGGAAGCAATAAGAAGCTGCTAAAATGGCTCAGTACAGCTGATTCACACTTCTTCCTCCATGCAATAGCAGGGGAGCAAAAATGTAAAAGCAGTACCTCACACCCATGTCTGGGCCCATTAAAGTGGCCATACACTACTCAGATTATAGCGGATTCCTGCTATCCCAATCCATTCTACAAAAGTCAATTGTTGAGCCTGTTTGATGCAGGCACTGTTTGGGTATTCTGACAGCCGAGAACCAGGGTTCTTTTTCACAGAAAACAAAATAAAAAGAGATAGATGGTCTGACGATAGCGACTTCTGACAAACTCTGTGTGGAGAGAATGGAGTAGTAGTACTGAGCACCATGCTACCCTCAGTTTCACAGAATATAGAGGTCAGTAACCAAAACAAATCAGATCTAAGACATTGATATTTCATTCTGCAAAATAATATGGTCTTCAGATTGTAAAACCTTGTCATATGGGAATGTTGATGTACCCAGGATAGATGGCATTAGCGTGTGTCCACTGGAGCATTATAAAATGCCCCAGCACCCCTCCAAGACACCCCTCAGACCTTTTTATTGGGTGTGGGTTAAATCACTGACACCCTAGGATCAGTTACCATCAAACTCACCGAAGATACTGAGCATCAGATTTGAGGGCCAGTGACTCTGGATTACTTGCAAAAGAAGTTCCGTCTATGGAAACATCTGCACTGAGCCAAAGACCAGGCCGGCTCCACTTAGTGATATTAAACCCTCAGTTTCAGGAGCTGATTTAATCACTCTGAGTGTGCATCTTCTTTATTGTTTTAACCTTTATACTACCACAAACATAGAAACTATATAGGTGGCTTTGGGGTGTTTTTATACACACTCCAGGTGGCTGCAGCCTCTAGGAGTGTGTGCAAATCTGACAAGTTGACTGTCAGATGGAAGTGATTCCAGTTCTCCACCATGTTTCCCAGGCTGTGCATGCACATAGGCTGACCTTGGCCAAGTATGGTAGGTGCCTCCGGGTAGTGGGGAGGGAGACCAGCAAACATCCGTCGCTTTCGGGTCCCCGTGTCACTTTCCACAGCAAGTATGGTTGGGGAATAAGCTAATGGAATGTGATCTGCTTTCAGTTAGCTTCATTGGTGGACAGGTGAGATGCTGGGGCTTTTTTAGACTTTGTATGTGATTGGAAGAAAAAAAAAAAAGTTTAGCAAAAAAAATTTAAAGTAGCACCTGTAATTTTTGAGCCCTCTCCCCACCTCCACATACACACATGTACAAATGTAAATACATGAATCGGGGGGGGGGGGGGGGAGCCTATGTGCGAAAACCTTGATTGCAATAAATATGTTGCAAATCCCTGCGTATGTAGGATCAATAATTCTAGGCCGTAATTATTCACGGTTGAATCTAAACTGATGGCCTGTAGGGGCTTTTAAAAGTCACCTATGGAAAATAGAGTACTGAAGTTTGTCGCCATCTCACGGGTGCATATAATTTTAAAGTTTGTGTCTATTTACGCGGCACAACCTCATCTCTTATATTTTACAAAAAATTGGGTAATTTATTGTGGTTTTTTTATGCCCTAAAATTAACTTTAGTGTATTTTTTTTACTGAAATTTTGTGTTTCCTAAATCACTAGCGCTAATATGTGACAAAAAAATTGGAACTACCACAATTTTATTCTCTAGGGTGAATGCTTTTGGAAAATATATGAGGTTTCCATTGGGTTTTATATCATCTTCAGGCCTAAAATTGTTTTTTTTACACATGTAAGCAAAAAAATGGCTGGGGCAGGGAAAGGTTTAATCCATGACTATTTTCTGTTTCAGCTGATGCCATGACTGCTGCCCTGGTTTCTGGTTACAGGGAGCCTTCTTTTTCTTGCAGCCACCATGCAGGGACTAAATTTGTGTCTTTCTACATCTGTGCATAATAGAAACACACATCTCAATATTTATATAATGATTATGGGGTTGTTTTTGATGCAGCTCATTAAGAATTTAAAGTAAAAAAAAAAAAAAATGAAACTTTTTTCGTATGTTAATGTGTTGAAAGTGAGCATAATTTCAGCACTCAGTGTGACTTTCATCATGTAGGTGTTAATGATTTATTAACCTTGTTTCTATGTATAATTTACTTCTTTATATGCATTAGGTGGACATATTTGCTTATTGCATACACAGATTTGCTTACTGCATAGTTCCTAGTTTATCCAAAACTAAAAAGTTTTGGCTATACATACACTTTAAATCCTTTTTTTAGTGTTGACACCAAGTTCTGGAAGATATTAAAGAACTGTGTCAATTTTGTGACCAAAACTAAATCCACAACCTTCAGCAAATATATAGTTTTTAAAATTATTATTTACCAGGAGATATATTTATGTTATTAATGTAAACCACCTTCTTACAATTTCATACCACTCCCCTGGCATTAGTACTGTGAGTCACTGATCTAAAAGCCAGTAAAATCAGAACTCCTGATCTGCACATTTGTCTAAAGCTGGTCAATTCTAATGTCAGCTGGGCAGCTAGAATTTGTAGAAAGTGGGGTTCTTTTAGTTGCGGATTGTCTGTCCATTGCTGAACCAGAGGTAGAAGTTGAAATACCAATATGCAAATATAAACTGTAAAATTATAAGAAGACTCATAAAAATGACTTTTTGGCAAACTTTCCACTAAGAACTTAATGTATACGGTGAAAATTCACTGGAGTTTCCCTTTTAAGTAGCAGTCTGCCAGACATACAGAGCCTCTATCAGGCAGCTTCTTGGTTTCGTCTCGACCGCTCTCCTATTGTGAATCTTCAGAAGACTGTAATGAGGAGTGCCTGAGAAATCTACTTCTGTTATTTAGATGATGGCGGCCTTTGTTCTCACATAAACATCTTGGAAATGTCACGTTTCATCCTTTCGCCTCTCGGCTCAAGATTTCAGTCAATTACCAAATCCTCTGGGGATGGCTGCTTGGAAGTTCTCGAAGGTTGGCCTGATACAACCTCATCGCAAAGGGAAGTGTCTCCTTTTGAAGATTGTGGCACATCATATGCCCGTATGGGTGCTGTCTTTCTGCAGAAAGTGAAACATAACAATGAAGGGGGGTATGAACGTAGACTGTTCCTGCTGTATTTCACCTTTTTTAAATGTTTCAAATCCCATTCATATTTCTCCATTCAAAAACTGGGTTTTTGGCCATGTTTTTTAAGTGTATCTTTAATCTTTTGCGTGTCATGGTACATTCTTCCTAAACTTTGTAGCTCATACTTTGTTTGTTTTGAATAGATTAGGGAAGGAAGTGAGGGGAAATCCCCTCTTAGACCGTTTCCACCAGAACAGGCGCCCCTCCTGTTCTGGTAACATTTTTGATTTCCACTTTTTGTCCTGTGGCAATGGTAATCTGGACAAATGGAAAGCCTGATCTCTTCAACAGAGACACAGACCACAATAAAAACCAACCTAGTGTCCGACTCATTCACACTTCATTCAAAACTTAAAAAACAACCAAGTTTTAACTATAAATACATTTTAATGCGTGTGTACCTGATGCTCATTAAAATGACAGAAAAACATAAAAGCACACCTGCTGATGCAGAGAAATGCATGAAAACCCTCACAAAATATATTTATCTCATAACAGACTTGCTAAAAATTCAAAGACTGCATTGCTGACCTGCTTGTGAAAATGCATTTTGTATGGCCATTATGCCCTTCTGTCCACAGTACTTTATCTCACAGAGCTAGAGTATAAAGACTTTTGGCTTTCCTCTGACCTTTTTCATCTGCATACATCTTCATGCTTTACAAACGCAGAGGAAGATTAAAGGTGATATACAGGCCATTCATTGTTTTGAGGAAGAGGACTTGCAGCAGCAGTAGAGAGCAAGGTGTAAGTAAAGAGGGAGATGGTAGCTTCAAGCAGGGAACAGCAACCACATAGCACCACCAACCATCGAAATACTGATAGCTGGCGGTTTCTGCACTCTGGGACCAATAATGAATAGATGATGTACAATGATGTGTGAGACTGTATTTGGGTGCTTGGGAATAGAGACAGCATTGAGCAAGAGGTGGAAGTGAGAGAGCAGTGATGTGCTAGAAGAGGAAGAAGGTTGTCCAAGAATAGGGCCTTTTGCAAAGGTTATACGCATTCATTTGGTGAGGACCCAATGAACTAATTGACACGTAGGATGGACTAATGGTGGGAGTTGTCTCAATACATGCTTGGGGTGCCACTGGGATTTATGCAAGCATCATGTCAGAGATGGTCTTCAGTGCAGCTGGGGGAGTTATGACTGATGAGCATATCTGCCTGTTCCCAGAGAGCTCAGGACTGGTTCACTGTTATTAAAATTAACCAGGACTTGCACACACAGGTTCTGTGGATTCCAATGATTTAGTAGTCTCAAAACGCCAGCCCTGGGCCGGATGTAGCCTATTGCTTGCCTTTATCCAGCCCTTAGGATATCATTCCTCCTGCTAGCACCAATGATGGGACATCATTTCTCTCACTGACACCAATGATGGGGTATTATTCCTCCCACTGACACTAACAATATGGCACTATTCCTCTCAATAAAAGGACAGGGAATTAACTCCCACTTGACAGTCTAGTCCACCAAAATCCTGAAGGACCGTAAACTGGCCCTTTTGTTTAGAAAGTTTGGAGACCCCTGAGCTAGCACACGCTCCGTACACTCAGGAACTGTTTTTATGTATTGAATTTCTGCTACATTTGCAGGGAAAAAATTTGGGCAGGGGTTCAGTTTCAACCATGTAAGAAGTGGTGCTGAAAAGTGTCAATATAGCCACCTCATCTTCCTTCCCTTTAGTAAATAGAAACTTTTTTTAATAGAAATATACCTTCCTGTTCGTTTTTACTGCATTTTGGTCTGTTGGCTCGGAGATGTCTGAGTTTGTCTCTTAGGACACCTCCATCTGGATTGTGTCTTCACATTGAGGCCTGCTGGTGCTATCGTCAAGTTGTGGTGCCACCGTCCAATTTTTCCCCACCCAAACCTGAAGCTTTTTGCTTGTTTGCTTTTTGGCAGAGGCGCAGCAGTTCACAGCAGGACAACACTATATTCACTGGGCAGATCAGTATATGAATTGAGGACAACCTTGTCTGTCTGGTGTGGGATGCAGACTGAAGTTTCTCTTTATGTTTGTTTCCCTGGAAACCAAGACTGCAACATTTGCAATCTTCAAATTCCTCAAGCTGGCAGCAGACTAGGGACACTTTCATCCATAAACTTCACAGTGGATGATATTATTTTTGTGGCAGCAGCGAAAATGGACTTCTGACCTCTTGGGTGAACGGGGTCAATTTTATAATGTTTTACAAACTTTGTTTGATCATTATTGGTCCTCCTTACCTTTCTTTCCACCTCCACAACATAGGCACTCACCCAATTGCCTGAAAGACCTCTTCCTGTAGTTGGATCCTGCACTCATATTCAGTTGTCTGCCAAGGTCCATAGGTACCTTTTTACATTTTGGGTATGACGCAGCACCCTAACTACCTAGCCTTCCCATCTGTCTTCTTCTACAGGCTGTAAATCCACCATAAATTCAGTTCTATATACAAAAATGGATTTGGCACTGATGTTGGCCCCATTGATAAGATTAGTTACACAGAACTAATCACATTCACATAATATCTATAAAGAATTTAAAAACAAAACACTAGTTTCCCTTTAAAACTTTTCTGCCGTGTTACAGTAGTCGTATGCCAGGCCTGCGCAAGATAACAAGAGCTTGGACAGTCAGTGAATAGGATCCGCGAGGACATTTGCAGTTTTCTGCTGATTCAATTACTTCGATGTGCAAGCAGGCAAACAAAAGGCTGCACAAGGCGAATGTCGAGGCAGCCGGAATTGATGCTGACAGGCAGAGCACCATACAAAGCCGCCAACATTTCATGATTTACCTCCATTGCTTAAAAACCCATCGGGCCTCTATGCCATCCTTTTTCCAGATCGAAGAGGGGAAAAAAAACCCTCTGTGAACACAGCTCAGGCCGTGCTGCTGAAAGAAGCGGAGTCTTGGAATAGTTTCCCGCGACCAATCTCTGCAGCAAAATAAATGTACGAAGCTTGTAATAGCTTTACATTATAATGAAACATAATACGGCTATTAAAGAGGCTGTTTTCAGCCGCTGCATTATAGAGCAATATCTTTGCCTCCTTAAATAAGCCATTTATCTCTCGACTCCATGCCGCCGATGGTAATCCCCCCACTCTTACAACAAAACACTAATTTTGGAAATGCTGTTTGTAAGTAATCAGAATGAAATACTGAAAAGCTTTAGCGTCGTTTGCGGGAAAATACTGAGTCGGCAGGAAAGAGGGGCCGTGTGGCGGAGAAAATGTCTGATTATTATAACAAGGCGTTTAGTATAAATCAGGCCACGATACCGGCTGCCGTTGTAGATGCTGGCAGTTTGCATTCAGTTCTGTGCTTTTATGGAGTTGGGAGTAAATGATTGGCGAGATGGCTTGGGAATTTGGGAGAAGGGACGCGGTATTCGAGGAAAGTCAAGAAAGCAACAAATTTTGCAGATGAAAGGAGGTATTATGGTATATTCTGCAGATGTTCCTGGAATGTTTTAGCTTAATGCTCTGAAATTCATATATATCAGTATGTGTGTGTCAGCAGGTAGATGGGGCAGTGTTCTGAAGATCCCCATATAGGTCTACAATGTAATAATCTGCATCTTGTATCAATATATATCAAGGAATAGATGGGACAGAGCAATGTTCTGCAGATCTCTGCAGCGATCCACAATGGAATACTCTGCTGTTCTATGGATACGTACAATGGTGTATTTAGTTCTTGTGCTGCCACCATTCCCCGCCAACTGCCAAACCTGCCCCCCCCCCCGGGCCCCACTCACTAGCCTTAACCTCTCTGGTAAGCTGCAGACCATCTCCGGAGCCAAGCCCAATGTCTTCCTTCCTTGTGCGGGAAGCTTGCACCCTGCAGCAACGCGTAGCCTACTCAGATTCCATGGCGGAGCCTCACCAGGTCCCCATCCCTGCCACGTGTGTCCCTTCTTCCAGGGGCAGCGCTGCCCCCCTGAAAATTTCCGCCCTAGGCAAACACCTTGTTTGGTTTGCAGTAAATGCACCACTGGATGCGTATCAGGAAGGAATTGGACCAGAGCAATGTTTTTCAGATCTCAAGAACTGTCAACAGAATAGCCTGCAGAAAATGTTTGTCAGGGGGCAGATGGGATGTAGCAATGCTTACCATTTCTTTAAAAATGCCCAGTAGTAGAATAATCTGCAGATTATGTACATACAAATCTGAAAATCTGTTGGGCAATAAAAGGAATAGATCAATGTTCTGCAGATCCCTAGGAGGTCAGTAATGGGATAATTTGCAGAATGTATCAATATGTATCTGTTTCAGTAAAAAGATTGGAGCAGTGTTCTAGAGCATTTATGCAAAACCAGTGCACTATAAACATTCCCAGTCCTTCAAAAGTTCTTATACAATTGGTAATAGTCTCCTTCTATTCTCACCAGACATTTGATGCAATTGAGTCTTGTAATTAAGCAACAATCCACCTCTTCACTTCCATCACATCGACTGCACATGCTCCCAAGTGACATAAAATCAAAAATATTGCATATAGTGTAGTGTCCCAAAATTTGCATACATTTATTAAAAAAATTAATGTGCTAACTTTCCATGTGACGGAACGTGCCCAAATTTCTTCACCATGTGATCATGATACCAACCATCGTCCTTTTTAATTTTTACTCTTACCCTCAGTCAAACATTTCTTGCATCAATCTATGTATCTTCTCCATGACTCTTCATCACAGTCTCCCCTTCTTCTGAAATAACTAGCAAAAAGAAAAACTAAAAAAATAAACTTGAAAAACTTGCAGTCAATTGGTCACAAAATGTGTCAGACTAAGTGACATCAGACACAAATCAGATGTACCACAGCAGCCATTTTAGAGAAGGTCTTTTGTGTTCGAGGTTCATGTCAGCACAATTTTAAGTCAATAAAACGTTTTTACACATACTGCTGCACTATGGTTCCTCTATTTTAATTATACAGAGGATTTAAAAAGTCTACACACCCCTGATAAAATGGCAGGTTTTTGTGATGTAAAAAAATGAGCCAAAGATAAATCATTTCAGAACTTTCTCCAACTGAGTTGTACAGTTTATACAGTAGGTTACATTAAAAAGGTGAACAACAAACTGAAATCATTTAGGTGGAGGGAAGTAAAAATAAAAAAACTACAATAATATGTTTGCGTAAGTGTGCACACCCTTAAACTAATACTTTGTTGAAGCACCTTTTTGATTTTATTACAGCACTCAGTCTTTTTGGGTATGAGTCTATCAGCATGGCACATCTTGGCTTGGCAATATTTGCCCACTTTTCCTTGCTAAAACACTCTAAATCTGTCAGATTTCGAGGGCATCTCCTTTGCACAGCCCTTTTCAGATCACCCCACAGATTTTCGATCCGATTCAGGTCTGAGCTCTGGCTGGGCCATTCCTAAACTTTAATATCCTGGTGAAGCCATTCCTTTGTTGATTTGGATGTATGCTGTGGGTCATTGTCATGGTAAAAGATGAAGTTCCTCTTCTTCATGTTCAGCTTTCTAGCAGAAGCCTGAAGGTTTTGTGCCAGTATTGACTGGTATTTGGAACTGTTCATAATTCCCTCTATTTTGACTAAGGCTCCAGTTCCAGCTGAAGAAAAACAGCCCTAAAGCATGATTCTGCCACCACCATGCTTCACTGTGGGTATGGTGTTCTTTTGGTGATGTGCAGTGTTGTTTTTGCACCAAAAATATCTTTTGGAATTCTGTCAAAAAAGTTCAACCTTTGTTTCATCAGACCATAACACATTTCCCACATGCTTTTGGGAGACTTCAGATGTGTTTTTGCAAAATTTAGCCAGGCTTGGATGTTTTTCTTCATAAGAAAAGGCTTCCGTCTTGCCACTCTACCCCATAGCCCAGACATATGAAGAATATTGGAGATTGTTGTCACATGTACCACACAGCCAGTACTTGCCAGATATTCCTGCAGCTCCTTTAATGTTGTTGTAGACCTGTTGGCAGTCTCCCAGACCAGTTTTCTTTTTGACTTTTCATTAATTTTGGAAGGACATCCAGTTCTTGGTAACGTCACTCTTGTGCCATATTTTCTCCACTTGATGATGACTGTCTGCACTATGTTCCATGGTATATCTAATGCCTTGGAAATTCTTTTGTACCCTTCTCCTGACAGATACTTTTTAACAATGAGATCCCTCTGATGCTTTGGAAGCTCTCTGCGGACCATGACTTTTGCTGTAGGATGCAACTAAGAAAATGTCAGGAAAGACCTACTAGAACAGCTGAACTTTCTTTGGGGTTGATCAGCGGCACTTTAAATGATGGCATGTGTGTACTGACTCCTATTTAACATTATTTTGAATGATATTTCTTAATTCTGAACACGGATACATCCCCAGCTATAAGAGTGTGTGCACACTTATGCAACCACATTATTTATTTTAGTTTTCTATGTTTACTCTGCCCCCTAAAATATTTCAGTTTGTTTTTCAAATGAGTTGTACAGTTTATAATTTAAAGGTGGAAAAAGTTCTGAAATTTATTTCTTTGTCTCATTTTTTTTACATTTTGTCTGTCCCTTGGAAACCTGACATTTTAACAGGGGTGTGTAGACTTTTATATCCACTGTAAGTATCAGGAGTGTGCCGTGTGGTAGAATATATAGAAGAATTTTGGATACATGAAGCACTTTAAAAAAAAAAAACAGTGGAATCATTTGAGATGTGCATTCACAACTAATACCTGGTAAGGTGCATGACCTGAAGGGTGAGATGTGGAGCACAGAGGGCAGACTGGTATTATACACATGGTGGATAAATCACTTGGCTTATGTGAGTTTAGTATTTATGATTTAAAGACCTACTACAATATATTAGTTTTTCTTTTTGCGAGTTATTTCGGAAGAAGAGAAGACTGTGATGAAGAGTTATGGAGGATACAGATATATAGATTAATGCAAGAAATTTTTGATTGAGGGTAATATTTATGAAGGTGGTTGGTATTATGATCGATTGGTGAAGAAATGTGGGTACATTCTGTCCCTTGGAAACTGAGCACATACATTTTTTTTATACATTTTTACAAATTTTGGGACACAACACTATATGCAATATTTTTTATTTTATGTCACTTGGGAGCATGTGCGGCGGATGGGATGGAAGTGGAGAGGAGGAGTGTTGCTTATGTACAAGGCTGTATTGCATCGAGTGTCTGGTGAGAATATAAGGAACTATTACTAATTGTATGTGCACTTTTGAAGGACTGAGAGAGTTTGAGTGCACTTTTTGGTTTTTCATAAATAGCTTGACTGCCTAGAGGGGCATTAATATTCCCAGCTGCTGGACGATGTATACCTTTTTGGTGCTGTTTTATAGTGTTCCAGAGTAGCCTTTTTCAACCAGGGTGCCTTCAGGTCTCTTCAGGGGTGCCTTGGCAAAATGCTTGAACAAATTGCCAAAGATTGTATACAAGTCAGCAGATGAACAATGTTTTCAGCTCTGAGGAGGGGGGATACGTCCCCGAGGCGCGTCAGTGGGCCGGCCAAACCACCGGTCGGACACTTTGCCATCATTGTGGCATTTAGGCTTTTGCATGTACTTCATTTTGTGAGTGTTTTTTTGTCTTTTTCTTTGCTAATGAACCTTGGATGATCCGCTAGGTGTTTGCACCACCTGCGTGCCTCCTTTCCAGCAAATGAATGAAGCCTACCTTTTTAGTTACTCAAAACCATAGGTTTTCATGGTGCACCATGAAAACCTTCCAGGATGTCGCTGACATCCTCACAGCCAAAGATATCATTGGATGATAAGGAGGATGTTTGGTACCTGCACAGCATCCATGTTCGCCCCTCCGCTGCCCCTCTCCATGAGCACTGGGGTCACATTAGTAGAGTGAAGGGAGAAACTTTGGAATACTGGTCAGTACCAGTGTTCAAAGGTGTGTTTTGCTATGGAGGAATAAATCAACTCTTACGTTGGGGGTCCTACGTATGTGGATGGTGCTGCGTTGTGTAAAACTAATAGTTCACTTTTTTTACATTTTAGAATGGGGTGCCTCAAGATTGTGCAGAATTTTAAAAGGTGCAATGACTGAAAAAAGGTTGAGAGTGACCAGTAGGAGAGACCAGGAGGTAAATGTAGCCATGTTCTGTAGATCCATAGAGATGTACCAATATTAGCTGCAGAATGTATAAATATGTATTTTTTCAGAGGGTAGACAGAGTGAGCAATGTTCTGCAGTTCTCTAGAGAGGTCAGCCATGGAATAAAGTGTAGAATATAGTATATCAATATGTGTCCGCTACATCACTGGCTAAATCCCTTCTCTAGAACTATCAGCCATAAGTGTGTTTATAAAAGTTGTAGGAAAAGGTTGTAGGCTCTGTGATGACAGTGGTACGGTATATACAAGTGCTGTATACATCTTGATAGTCGAGGCTAAAATGATCCATGTAAGTGCAGTTGCTGCTGACAAGACAAAATGGAACTTTTGCAAGCGATGCCAAATTGGCGCCGGTGATCCGCTTATCCCGCACATCTATATTATGCTCCTGTCACAAAGCAGACCCAACACAGCACCGTGCCAGGTGCGGATCAAGTATTGCTAATGGCCACCCTGCTATTAACTTAATTAAGATTTAGTTTCATGTTGTCTCTGTGCTGGCGACCCATACTTGGATGAGGGAAGAGAGGGAACCAAAGAACAAGGTGCACAACTATCATCTTCCAAACTGCACAGTTCCAGCAATTTACGGCCCAGAAACCACTACTGCACTATTTCCTTCTCCCCAGCAGCAAGTTTTCTGGGTCCCAAAGACTTTATTTTTAAGGGATGACTTGCTTATAAAAATAAAAAAATAATGGTTAGAAACTTCCAAATCCTCTGTCCTTTTCTAGTTCTTTTGTCCTTTGTGATTGTTCGAATTCAGCTCCTTCCGGGTATCATAAAGAATAAGCGTTCTGCACACAGCAGTAGAGCGGGACTTATAGCTTCAAGAATAGTTTCAAGAGATACACTGCTATGACAGTCTTTGAAGTGCCTTTGCGCTAAAAAAAAGTGCAAGAAAAGCTGAAGAAAAATGTTTACCTTTGCAACAGGAGTGCAGCGGACCAGTGTAGTGTAAAAAATCCTGCTTGTCGCATTTTTGGGTCAGTTAAAGAAAAAAAAACCCCACGCCTCCCTATTGAAGTGAATGGGAACCGCATCTAAATCACATAAAAAATGCAACACACCTGTTGCAAGTTCTTTGGCCAGTGGGGAAAATTGCACTAAAAATGAAATGCACTGCAGCAAAAACACATGGATTTTTGATGCTTTTTTTTTCAATGGAGCAGTGTACACGTAGCCTTAAAAAGGGACTTCTAGGCATAAATTACAGAAAAATCTTTCTGCTCTATATGAAAAACGCATCAAAAACATGTGCGTTTTTGCTGTGGCGCATTACATTTTCGATGTGTTTTTAGTGCGTTTGCTTTGAATTTGTTTCCTACTGGAAAAAGCATTTCCATAGGTGTGTTCTGTTTATTATGTGGTTTGCATTCATTTCAGAGGAGGGATGCATTTTTGGTGCGTTTTTTTTTTTTTTCTTTTAACTGAACAAGCATACACCAAAAATACAGCAAGCAGGACTTTTAAAAACGCAACTGAAGTGCAACAAACCAGTGTGACGAGCTTGATAGGATTTTAAGTGATGTACTTTTCTTCCGCTTTTCTTAGTTTTTGTTCAGTTAAAAAAAAAAACAAAAAGCATAAGTGTAAAAGCAGCCTAAGACATAATGGTGTTCAAAGGATGGTCAGAGAAGGCGTAGGAATGAGTTTTTCCAGCACATACCTGAATTAATAATTCCATAGAAAATATTGGTGGTGAGAAGTTGGAGGCATTAAGCATCTCTAGCATCAGTTTAGCAATGCTTGCCAATCACAGGCTTGCATTAGAAATTTGGGATCCAGAGATACTCTAAACATGAGTCTAAGCACCTCCTGCACGTGTTTGTGGACCACTTGAACAAAACCGAATATGGAGGCTGCCATTGCAGATCTCCTTATAAAAACTATTTCCCAAGTGTCGTGCTGAACTTTTGGCTTCAGTACTTGAGTCACTAACCTGAACAGGTAGACATATCAAAAAAAAACTAGAGTAAGGGCCAATTCACACTAGTGCATTTTAGCACAGCTGTAAAATGCAGATCAATGGCAAGACATCTGAAAAACCATTTCCAATGTGTCCTATTCACACCATAATGTTTCGTTGCTCTAAAATACAAAAATGTATGTCAACGGACATCAAAATGTATTTCAACGGATGTCAGTGCTCGTTAAAACATGACTAAAATGGGTGGAAATGTACATGCATTTCAGTGCAAGTCAGTGTGAATTGGCCCTAAAGCCTGAAGTCCTCATGAGCATAGGTGTGTGCATGAGGTGTGCCTAGGCACACCCTAATCACCCTGGCTGTTGCAGGGTACAGGAGAATCAGATTCAGGATAGAGAGCAGGGGAGCCATAAATATTTCACATTTACTGGGTCCTTCTTTTCCTGAATAAACACAGTGACTGATCGGCAAAGATAGTAAACAGTGTTTACTATGCTTCAGTTTGTGAGTGAACAGAAAGCCGCTCAGTGCCTTTCTCTGTCTCAAAAGTAAGACGTTAGGAGATTGATTTACCAAAATTGGAGAGTGCAAAATTTGGTACAGTTGTGTATGGTAGCCAATCAGCTTCTAAGTCCACCTTGTTCAATTAAGCCAGCGGTTCTCAACCTGTGGGTCGCGACCCCTTTGGGGGTCGAACGACCTTTTCACAGCGGTCACCTAAGACCATCGGAAAGCACATTTCCGATGGTCTTAGGAACCGAGACACCTCTCCTCTATCCGTCTCCAGCCGGGTCCGCCCACATGCAGATACGCCCACATACGAGGACAACAGTCAGCAGTGATGACACCTGACCCCTCTGCCCCAGCCTATCATCTCCCACAACATCCGCCCCGCCCATTGTCTGCACTGCTCCCCCAGTCATCGCTGAGCGGCAACATCATCCCCAGCTCTAAATGCGGGGTGGGGCTTATCGGGATTAAACTAGAACTTGACCAACCAGATGAGTTGGCGTGTCAACGGGAAGCGCCAGTGAAGAAGTTTTGATGTCCTCAGATTGGGCATGGCCTCTGTCAGGGAGTCGGCTAGCTGGGGACTGGGTGGAGGAGGGGGACAGTGGATCCAAGATGGCGGTGGTGTGGAGGTGAGAGCGGGCCGTGTGTGAAGAGAGCTGGCTGCTCTGTGTGGTGGGGATGGGGGAGGTGTGACTCCTTGTATGGCGGGAATGAGAAGAGCTGCTGTTCTTCCTGGCAGTGTGTGCTGTGTAGGGGAAGGGGGATCTCCTGGCTGCTGCCATTGTTGATGTGGGATAGTCAGTGTACAGAGGAGACATCTGCAGGTATCTGTACACTGATATGGAGGGGGGTCTGTAGTGTGATGACCCCATAGAGATGTCACTCAGGGCTGATACTCAGCACTCCTCCTCTGTATAGCTGGGGGTTTCCAGTCCCAGGGAAGGTCTCAGTGGGTGTGTTGGGAATACCTGTCCCGTGTGTACGAAGGTCTCATTTATAGAGGAGTTCCTCAGTGTACCCCTGTGTGAGGGCCATGGATCATGTAGAGAAGAACGTTAAGAAAATATAGTGAGGATTTTTTACAGTATGGTTTTACCTCAATAATTACAGCAGGACTTGAGAAACCGCATATCAGATATTTACATTATGATTCATAATAGTAGAAAATTAGTTATGAAGTAGCAATGAAAATAATTTTATGGTTGGGGGTCACCAGAACATGAGGAACTGTATTAATGGGTCATGGCATTAGGAAGGTTGAGAACCACTGAATTAAGCTTTGACAATAAAACCTGGAAGCTGATTTGTTTCTGTGCAGACCTGCACCAGAGTTTGCACTCTCCAATTTTCGTAAATTGACCCGATATTTCACCAAAGCCTTCCCAACAGGGCAGTTAAAAAAAAAAAAAAAAAGTAAAAAATTAAACTTCTAAAACAAAAATGTATAAAGAAAAATATTTCCAAAAAAACAAAGGGCTCATTCACATATACACGTGTTTGAGCTTTGGGGTGCACACCCTAATGCAATAGGCTGTGCACACCTATACTCTGTATAATCCTTCTGGGTTACTGAGCACTGAAGTCAGCACAGCAGCAAATAGTTATTTTCATAACAGGAGAACTCAGCACAGCCTCTAGGTAGCTATGATCTTCAGGAGGACAGCAACGTTGTCCTTTATTTTTTATTTTTTTGCTATACATGAACAGATGTAAAGAGAACAGATTTGGAACTGCAAAACCCTTGGTAATTCCAATTCCACATTCAAATGACTGCAAGAAAAAGGGTAAAAACTGAACATTTATATATACTAGCTTTCTTGGTTTCCTTGGAATAAATGAGATACTGAATTTGTACACTCAACCTTTAGGTAGCTTCTGCCACGTGGAATCTATAGGTGGGTGTTTCTGACCGTTCTTTTTGAAAATCCTAGTTACTGATGCTGATACTCTCGACACTTGATCGAGGAATAAATGTGAAGGATTTCTAATATTTCTTTATGCATACTTTTTCAAGTTGGAGATGGCCAGGCCACAAAAAGTAGCTTGCAACCCCCTTATATTTCTGATGACTGGTTGTATTTAAGGCATCTTTTCCCCAGAATCCCTTGCCCGGTATGGTCCTTGTGTGCAACTTCTGCTGCTACTGTTACCTGAATCGGCTCCCAATTCTGCTGTGTCATATATTCTGGTGCGTCACCTGTACAAACAAAAGCAGCATCATAAAACACTTCTGTGTTTCTTGAAAGGCTGCTTACGTGATTTCTTACCATGAATTGCACTTTATCACTGTATGAACCCCGGCCCAAGTGTGTATTCTGGTTAGAAATTAACTTTAGCACAAGTGTCGCTTCCTTATTTGATACACATAGAAAATGTAAGAGTGGAGTTCAGACTGGAGCTTTAATGTCTGTGCATCTATGATGAAAAATACGTGAATGACACGTCTCAGCAGGAAGCGGCTCATTTTCTGATTCCTAACAGATTGGTAACTCCTATTTGAGGCTTTCCACACAGGTGTAAGCTACCACCACCCAGGGGACACCTGCAGTTCATGTACTGATGGCCATCTCTGTATGATAGAACTGTCTGCATTTTGTGTGGGAATTTCAATCTGCAGTAACCGATGTTCTTCATCAATACACTTCCATTTTACTTTAAAATGTTTTAAAGCATATTAGGATTTCTGACTTACCTGTAAAATCTTTTTCTTGGAGTACATTAGGTAAAACAGGATAGTATTCTAAAACACTGGTTTATATTGCCACCTTCAGTAGCATTGGACCCTGGCAAACAAAGCTGTAAGGGCAGCCCAGTATAACCACTCCCAGCATGCCTCAATTTAGTTGCAATCAATGCAGTCTATGCATTGGGAGGACCAATAACATGTCATACTAAGCTTTCATGGTTATGAAGCAGATGGCAAATTGCTAGAAGCCTACACTTGCTAGTCCGAACAGCAGAGGGTAGGAGTGCCTGCATAGAGTAATACAGCCCTTCCTCAATGATGGAAGTGGCTCACAAGAATAGAGTGGACCTGTGTCCTGTGATGTATTCCAAAAAAAAGGATTTTTTAGACCAGACAAAACTTGGATTTTTGCAGTTCTACACTACAGGGCTCTAGATATAATTCTGAAACACTAGGATGCCCAAAAGCAGCCCAGCTCAAGGGTTGGCAACAGCAAGTAAAAGGTTAAGATACCGACAAAGATATAAATAATAGTTCAACAAGGGCAGCTCAAAGTAAGCTAAATCAACACCCAAACAACCTTATAACTGAAGCACCTTCAGAATGACAAACAGAGCTTAGGACTGTGGAGCTGTATCTGAGACAAACTTCAACAGTGAGTACTACAGCCAGGAAATGGAGGGATGTTTAGGAGCAGGACAAAGAAATTGTAGAACAATGTCCTGGTTATTTAGTTAGGTCCTTTGGATGTAATTAGTACGGCCAAGGACTGGAGGATTAACCACAAACTGATTGCTTGTTTTCCCAGCTGTCAAGTGAAACTGATCCATCGGCTGCATAGCCGCCAATCACTTTCACAGTGAGGACAGTGCAGTTTCCCTACCCCCACGAGTCCCAGGCTTTCCCATCTTTACCAGACGCCTGGAACCACTTCAGGGGGATTCAGAAGGCAGGGTATGAGGAGACCAAGGAATACTCATCCCCCAATCTCCTCCACCCGGAATGAGACCTAAAGCAACAGTGATTTTGTCAGAGCTGTCATTCTCTGACAGATACAGCCAGGGAAGCAGAATTTTGCAGTCAGATGCTTTGGAGGGCAAGAGAGACATTGGACATACCCAATGTCTCCATAAAAGGTACCTGTCAGCTGCCTAATGCTATCACACTGGCATTTGTTAATCCCTAAAATTAAAAAATTATTATAATAGAATTTATTAAAAATCAAGAAAATTAAATGTAACACCTGTAGCCCTGCACACACCCACAAATGCAAACAAGCTCCCAGGATGCACACATGTATGTAAACCAAGATCTCACAACACATTTGAGACATCACTGCAAATGTTGTGTGAGGACAATAATTCTAGCACCAGAGGTCACAGTTAACTCTAAAGCGATCAGCTGTAAAGACTGTTAAAAACTTCACCTTTTTGGATTTATAGGTAGAATTGTTTTTGTGACATGGTTATTATATTGCTTGTGTGCATTAAAATGAATCTTACTTTTTTTTTCATGAAAACATACATTTGATAAATAGTTGCGCAAATATAGTGCAACATAAAAAATTGCAACTACTTATGTGTATTGACAGACACTATATGCCTAAGCACTTTTCTGGATGTTTTATACATATTGTTTGATTCTCTGTACACCTGTAGACTTTGCTACCGAAAAGTATTGTTGCATTTTTCTTTTTTTTCTTTGTTGAAAAACAGTACAAATGATGAAAATAGAAAAAACTATTTTTTCTCTGCTTTCTGAAAATATATCATGTTCTGGGGGTTTTAAGTAATTTTTTGGGCCAAAAATGCAGATTTTACATGTATGCAAATAAAAAATAAAAAAAATAAAAAAATTGCTCTAGTGCCAAAGTGGTTAAGGTGAAAGGAAGAAACCACCTTAGGATGAAAATAGGGCCTGGACCTTAAAACACTATTGTCTTCATGTGGCACAAAACAGGTCTTTTATGGGTTTAGGCCACCAACTTTGAACTTATTGGGGATATTTTCAAGGTTGCATTTACTGTAGCCATCACTTCAGCAAGGTGAGGTTCTAAGGATAGTTTTTGAAGAGCCAACAGAACCATGTTGAGATTCCTCTTACTGGGATGGATTTTTCTTGTTTCACGCCATAGGCAACTTACTGGGATGGATTTTTCGTCTCACACCAGGAGAAATCATTTTTTTTAAGTGTGATGGTAGAGTATGCCAGAGGTGTAATTCCTACCTTTTTACAAGTATAAGCAGGAAGCAGGGTGGTAAACTGGCCCGATGCAGAAGATCGGGCAATCTGAGAAGGGCCTAATGAGGTCTGACTACCTCATCCTCCTGGGCCAATTCAGTGCAGTGCGAAGGAAGAAAGCTTCAAAGGAGAGAAGGAATAGGTAGGAAACAAACCTGGTCAGTTTGTCTTGAAACACCTGTCTAAAGAGACCATTCTCCGTAGTCCAGACAATGATTGAGGAATGCTATCTGCCAGATTTCCACCTGTTGAATGTGCAACTTAGACCAATCTTTAAGCCAAAGACTCTTCCACGTATATAGAGACAGGAGACACATACAGAATGAGACGTACAAGACCACAAGCTCCTCAATCACAATAAGGTAGGGCAACAGATACAAAAAAAAAAAAAAAATCACTTAAGATGGTCTTGGATCCTTAGCTCAAACCCCACAAAATACTGCTTCCCAAACACTGTCTCTATAGGATACTGCTTGGCAAAACACCTTAGGAGGAGAAAATTAGCTTGTCTAAGGAAGACTGAAAGGAATGGATATACTCAAGCAGGGGACTGCAGTTCAGACTGTTGACATCAGGCCCAAGGAAGGGACACTACAAGCTGCCCTAGAGCTGCTAGTAGATCATGAGCAGGTGAGACCCACAGGACCAGTTCTTTTGCCCTACCATGCTGCTTGTATGGAAAAATGAGGTACCCATGGACACCCACCTGAAGAAAGCAGGAGAGGTGGGTGACTTTCTGTGACCAAATCCCATAGGTAGGGGTAAGGAGGACCAATCCTGGATCCCTGCATGGAGCCAGAGTTGCTTCTTGGGTAGGGGAAAGGAAAGAGAGGTAGAGGAAAGGCATGCATGAGGCAACAGTGACACAGTATGTATTCCAGCCCACAACTGAAAAGTGTAATTCAGCATGAAGGCAACCACACAATGTATCACAACACAGGCTGTTTCAACCCCATAGTTGAATTAACTAAAGGCCACTAGTCCATTTCTAGGGACCTGTGAGCCATAAGACCATTGCACCTGATGGAAAAGCTAAGGAGTAGCTGATCCACAAGCTGCAAAAAATGAGCAAGAAGAAAAATGTGATAACAAAAGTAAGGGGGAAAAGTGTTTGCTTTTCTCAGAGCAGAGAAAAGATGTCTGTTCTCTTAAGGTCACCAGCAAAACAAAATTGAAGCATGATGCGAGAGGAATGGGTTATATTGAACTGTCGTTAAAAGTTTGGCATTGCGAGAATACGGTCAGGTGTCTCGTAATAAAAGACCATGAAAATCTTTTTTCAGTACTGGCTAAAGGGCTAGAACCTCTTTCAGGTTTTAATTTGTGTTTTTGTCTCCACTGGTGAGATTCACCCGCTTATTCCTGATAACCATTTTAATTAGGACAGAAAGTACAGAACATCTAAAATTTTACAACTGTCATCTTCATGAGGTGAAGGTAAAACTTCCAATGGGGACATCTGATCCAATGACTTGAGCTGAAACAAAAAAATGGCTTTAATAATGCAGTAAATTCAATAATTTTAGCTGTTTCAGGACCATGGAGAGGGCCCCATTGTCAAGGATAAATGACAAAACAGTGTAAAATATACCATTTTTTCTATTTTGTTGGACTTCATTCCTTAAAAAATCCTGTTTACAGAACTTCATAGCTCAAGCTCCACACATAGCTGAGTAAATCTGACAAGAGATTC
The DNA here is from genome assembly GCF_062004578.1 of Staurois parvus. Classification (NCBI taxonomy): domain Eukaryota; kingdom Metazoa; phylum Chordata; class Amphibia; order Anura; family Ranidae; genus Staurois; species Staurois parvus. The sequence goes on along the minus strand of NW_028318148.1, from coordinate 110,825 downwards.
CTCCCTTTCTTTCTCTATAGGCTTGGATAAAGACTTGGAGAGATGGAGTCTGAAAGGAAATGGCTACCAACCAACAAAGCTTTGTGACACTAATGTGTTGGGTGTACACTGAATGCATGGTTTATTTAGAAAGCCTTTCTAAAAAAAAAAAAAAAACTCAGCTGATTGAGCTGCATATTGTTTCTGGGATGGTGACATCACTTGTAATACAAGATATATAAAGGTTTTGCTTTAGCACCTCAGAACTAATGCACATATAAACCATCAGCCTCCATATAACAACGATCAACTCGGATATTTTAATTTGAAGCTGTTTCACTTTAATGCAGTGGCGTCACTAGGGTCGGTGTCACCTGGTGCGTTAAAAGACAGTGTGACCCCCCCCCCCCCCCCGCCAGCATGCCAGAGTGCTCCCATCAACCCCCCTCCCCCCAAACTAGACAGCTGCAGTGTTCCCATCAACTCCTACCCACCACCAGCTAGCCTGCCACAGTGCATAGCCGCCATCTTTATGAAGTAACCAGGGGTGTTATATGAAAGCAAGATCCTAATTTTGGCTCTAATACCAGAGAAAGCGATGCGGCGTCTACAGTGAGCTGAAGCAAAAATTGTATGTTTCAGGAGCGCTCGGTAGCACTTGCTGCTTGCTTTGTACAGTAAAATTGCCCAATGATTAAGGGGTTAAATGCCTTGTGTGGCCGTTTGGCTCCCACTCAGCTCCTTCCAACCCCCCACAGCTGAGAACCTGAAATATGACAGAAACTTCTATTCAAAACTAAAAGGGGAAGAGGGGATGGAGTGAGATACAAGGAGGTGGGGGGGAGTTGTTGAGATAGGGGGGGTGAGAGGATTGAGAGGGGTAAGAGAGAGCAGAGAGGTGAGATGGTGAGAGAGAGGATTGAGAGAAAGAGGGTGATGGGGGGAGTAAGAGAGAGAGCAGAGGGGTGAGATGGTGAAAGGGGCTTCTCTATCCCCCCATATTACAACAGGAGGCTTCCCCCCCCCTCCCCCCGAAAAAAATTAGGCTGATACTGTAATCTGTATATATCAGCTCTGGTGGGTGTCATCCAGGTGCAATCCATACCCCCATAGCGACACTACTGCTATAATGCTGAGCAATCAACAGTTATTTTGTGCCTTCCATTTCAGGTTTTATTCATATGAAGGGTAGAAGGGGGGATATTTGGTTATGCTGCATGCAGTTTAATAGAATGCTTTGCCGGGTGCTGTTGGATTGCATTGCAGACCACCATGTCTTTATTGCCCACTCTCTGCAGTCAATCGGCAGCTTTTCATTATAATGTAGTCTTTATTTTGGCTTTTAGAATGGTCTTATTTATCATCACCTTATCTGTCAGGCTCTTTTACACAGACAAAACAAGAAAACAACAGGTTAATTTCAATTGACTTTATTATTCTGTAAATGTGAATTTTACAAAGCATCTTACAGTTAATGACCGTATCTGATGGAGCTGTTTTCTTTAAAACCCTTGTTTTATGATATGAAAAACAGTTATGAGCGTCTGTTGAAATGTTGGATACCCTTTTTTTTTTTTTATTTCTATTTTTTTCTCTCTTTGCTTTTGATATCAGCAGACAACCATGGTAACAAAATAACAGTCTTAAACTATACATAGTAACAGCACATACGTACCAGTGGATGAAACAAAAACAAAAAAATTAAAAAGCGTCTGTATGAAAATAACTCACCAGTGTCTCTGTTAAGTTTCTGACAGCACAAACTTAAAAAATAAAAGTTTAACAGTCGTAAAATACAGTACTACTTTGTATCTAAAACAGATGCGATTAAAAGAACTGTGTATCTTTCTTGGATTCCTAAACATTCTGTCGAAAAGATTTATGTTTTATTTGAAATCACATGCCATCCAACTGTGCAAGTCAAAAATATTTAGACATCTCCACACTTCTTTTATTTGCTAAAAATAGTAGTGCATGTTTTGGCTTTTTTTGTCTCTGTGTGTTAACAATGAATCACAGATCATGTGCAAAATGCTTTGAATGGAAGAAGTTGATTAAAAATAGTAACTGGTTTTCAAACTGAGTGCGTTAGACAATTGCAAGGGTGGTGGTGGGGAGGGGGTTCAAATAGGCAGTCATGAGCAAAATGCATGCTTGACTTTGTACATATTACATTAAAAAGGGCTAAATACTTTTATACTACCTTGTTTAATTCTTTTCACTTTTTTTGTCCTTGTGCAACCTTTTACTATAGATGTGGCTCAATTCTGGCTGTGCTTTTTAGTTTATTTTATACCTGTCTAATCTTTTGTTTACTATAGTCTCTAATAATATTCAGATCAATGCGCTTGTAAAATTTTATCCATAAAGCACTTTACATTTTGAGATATATTCACGCTCATACAACGCAGAGTGCAAAGATAGCAGTTGGAAGGAACATAGAACAACATTTTGGATATAGAGAGTGGAAGGGTGGAACTTCTCCAAGCTTTTTCACTTCTTGTGCCAGTGACTTTTTACAATGGGGCAAGGAAGTAAGGGAAAACACCCCCAATTATAAACCAGACAACAAAACAATTATAATTTTAGGCTACTTTCACACTGAGGAGTTTTTGAAGCATTTTTGCATTAAACAAGTGCTTGAAAAGTGCAAGAAAAATGCTTCCCTATGTATGTGAATCTATATCTTATGTATGTTTTCACACTGAGGTGTTGTGCTTGCGGTGCGGTGTAAAAACCCCTGCTTCAGCATCTTTGGGGCATGTTTGGTGAGTTAAAAAAAAAAAAAAACACCCCAAAAATGTCTATTGAAATCAATGGAAAACGCCTCTTAGCATTTTGACTTAAAAACTGCTCCAAAAACGCTTCTCAAAGTGCGGTAAAAACGCTTATGCGTTTTTGCAGCGGATCCGTGTGAAAGTAGCCTAAATCTCAGATATTCTAACTTTTCCATACTCTACTTCAAAATTATTTCAAAGACGTCTTCCACTCTAATAGTTTTTGTTTGATATAGGGGGTGATGTAGGCAGCCTGGGTATAACATTATACTTCTTTTAACACTTATGTAAAGATGCAGAACTAAAGTTCCTTCAATAATCTCTTCCCCTTAGCTGCTTATAAAAATTATAGTCTTTGTTCATTTGTGACACCCAGACAGGTAGCAGATCTAACATAGAATGGAGGAGAATCCAGAAGCAACTATACAGAGGATCCTAATGGCAGGGATGAAAAATAAAAAAAAAATCTAAAATTTAAAGGATAACATTAACAACGGGTGGAACATGTAACATGTTCCCAATGCTGCAGCCGCTGCCCCTACCATGACAGAAGTACAGGGAGACGTTACCCGTATCCCGTACTAGCTGTCCCTTTTTAAAAACAGCATGGCTGTGCTGGGCTCCACCCACATGCCGCGTCATTCATTGTGTTCTGTGAATGAATGAACTACAAGTTTTGACAACCTTAGCAGCTGGTCGGCTTGTAGTTCTCAATGAACTACCACAACACTGTGGAGTGCCGTGGTTGTTCACTGAATCCTCCTGTCAGTATATCTGCTTGACCATACATCCAGTGTGGGCAAGCAGATACATTGACAGATCTGCAGGAGACCTGCATGGCACCAGCAATCTGCTGATCGCTGCTGCACTGCTTTACAGACTCCTGCAACCAAAAATAATAAATGGTCTTTTTTACTTGCAAAAAAAGTGCATTTATTATTTTTGGTCAAAAGGTGAACTTATACTTTAAATAATAATTGTTTTAGGTGAAAGGTCTTGCATTTACATTTTTTCTCTTCTGTAGTGGCCACCAACATTTTAACTGGATTACCATCTATTGGAAAACACAAACATTTAAAAAAATTAAGCATACCCCATGGAAATGAACTTTTTGAACATAACTGAATAGGCAAACATTATATCTCTATCAAAACTGTGCCTACCAATTAAAGGGTATCTACTTGAACGATAAGGCAGATTTTTCTTCTGTTTCTATCCATTTAATCAACAACAAGAACAATAGAGGCAGTGGTGTATTGTGGAAAACAACAATGATTTTGTGTAATTGCTCACCAGTCTCTGGCATTTACTCTTAACTGCTTCTCCGTGCAAAATTCCTTCAGTTGCAAGATGTTTGTACGTTGCATCGCATGAACTGCCTGTTTTAAAATCTTACAAAATTAAAATAGGAATCAAATCATAACCCTCTATTTCTTCTTTTTAAAACATTCATTGGGGGATTTGTTAGTGTTCTTTGGATTATAAAGGTGTTACATTCATTTCCAGTTCAACTTTTTGACAGATGGCATCACATTCTCATTGAGCACAATTTGAAATGATGCAGAATGTATGGTTAATATGCAACCTGCCCAGGCTCTGAAGCATCTCCAAAGCATAACATTTCCCCCAACATACTTCAGAGTTGTTATGAGGTTCTTCTCCTGAAATGCTGTGCTAAGCATATCGATTGTTACTGTGACCAAACAACTCTATCTTTGGATAATCAGTGTTCAAATACATTGCCATCAAACATCTAGGCAAAAACCAGACCTTCTGGAACAAACTGGAATTGGTGAAATCTCTTTCTCATGTATGATGCATGTACTTCAACTGTTTTAAGAGAGATTCTGCAATTATATTTTGGGGTTCTTGGAGACTTTAATAGTCTGGACCATCCAGACCCGGACATATTAGCAGGTAGTTGAAATATGTCATTTATAGATTATTTTTCTTTCTGACAGTGGAACGATTTCAAGTAATTGGTGATCCTTTTAAATCCCTTGCCAGACTAATTAGGCATCCACAGCCTACTTTCTGAGGGCATCAGAAAGCTCTATTAATCTTTGCATGTTCATACCACACACATCAATATCATAGAACACCAGACCCTAGATGTCTGCAGGTGGAACCAATCTTGTTCAAACTGCATACTCCCTAAGGCGATCCTAATTATTGGGGCTAATTTACTAAAGTCAAAAAGGCTGTTCACTTTGCAAGGAAATTTCTCTAGAGCTTAGTGAATTGATGAAACTTTCTTTGGCAAATAATACCCTATCACATGCAAGCAAAATAAAAACCAAACTGCAATTTTGCTTGCACAGGGCTATATAATGGAAATAAACAGCTTCATCTCATTCAGTACGCTATGGGAAAAATTGTCTTGCAAACAGTCCACTTGCCTTTAGTAAATCAACCTCATTGGAACCTAAGCTGGGACTCCTGCTTTTGAAGTGGTGGTAACTGTAGGAGTTTTACTTTCACATATGACAAAACTACATTCTGGTTAATTTAGAAATGAAACTGTATCTATGCATAATTTGTTAATTCAGAGAAAGGTGATTTTACTTTGAGACCTAATTTTTGCCTGCTCAAATATGTTGAAAAAGTCAGCATTTCCATTAGATGTACCTACTTGGACAAAGTCATACAAATTGGCCACTTTTCATGAATAAGGTGATTTGTCCCCTGTGTAGAGTCTCACTGTTATTTTATAGTTTCTAAAAGGTCCTGCAGACTTACAATTGTGGAGTTTTGACAGCTTAAGTGGAAAGATAACCAAGCTAGTTTTTTAATAAATAGCCAAACTGACTAAAAAAGGTTGTGTTTTTGAGTTTAATGTATCCAAATATTGTTGGGATAGAAGGCAAAATATTAATATAGTATCTTTACAATAAACTGCTGTCAAGAGTTGTTCTGCCCATTCAATTTGACTAATGTTAATCAAATACAGCATTTAAGACATTTAAATAAAAACAAAAAATATATCCTCAATAGAGATTTGCAGATCCATTAACAAACTGAAACAGACCACTGAGTAGGCAAAAAACATAAATATAGGTTTGGGTACATTGATGAATAAACAATATCGTTAATCACTTGTGTACGCAAATTGGGATTTGACCAGTTGGAGAAATCAGTACTTATTTGTGTGTTTAGCCAACTTTCAAGAGGATGGTCAATTTATCAATTCATCAGGGACAAGTTGCTCAACTAAAGGCTCACATGAATGAATTGTTCATTTTTAACACAGCCACATGACTGGGGAAAAAAACACTGTAAAGAAAAGCAAATGTGTGTTTTAGACAAATATTTTAGTGATGCATTCTGATATTCGAGACGTCTCTTGTTACTTTGATTTTCATATTTTTTTTTATTGTATTTGACTTGCTTTTCTGTGCATTTAGCCAACTTTAAGAGTAGCTGTACAAGAAGAGAGCAGAGCATCCTATAAAAATACTCAACAAAACAAATCGGGAATGGGTCAGATGGAAGCATTTACTGACCATCTACAACACCTAAAATGTTTTACATTTTTAGCATAACGCTGCACTTGCCAACCAGTGGATTGACATTCGTCAGCATGAGCGGTTTCTCACCAAAATTGACTGTTTGGGAAACATATGTATGGCTGAGGACACATTGCGACGTCTGAGGACACCTCCTGACCAACTGATCTTGAGGGAGGGAAAATACTATCTGAGAGACGGTTGTTATCCTTCCACCACTCTCCTATAAGACTGGCACTAGGAGTGTCTACACAGTGCATATAATTAGGCCAAAGCAACCTTGAATTTTTTCCCAGAATCCTTCCAACTGCCATCTCACATCTACACCTAAGGCATGAGCATCTTTTGTGAATTTTAACTCAAAAAGTGCTGCTTCTGCAATACCTCAGACAGAAAAATTTAATGTGCTGTTTGCCTATACATTTGCAGTACCGCTGTGCTCAAACATGTAAAAGGCTATTGCATCCAAAAGTAAGGTTTTAGTTTTGGGTAGAACCTAATATGATAACTCATCCATTAGGCCCTTGCATCTTTTAGGATCAAAAAAAAAAAAAGTTGTCACTCTCTTCCTCTGCCACAAATTATTTTGCAGTCTGTCTTATTATATTTTTAGACAAAAAGGCAGCAAGCAAAGAGAGACGTCCTGGAGTATGAAAGTAAAAGTGAGCACCATTTACCACATTCCACCCTTGTGCAAAACAGAAACAAAAGTAGTGACCTCCACCATTAGTAAAAATTTCTATTGTACCAGATTATTTCACTGTACATTGTATTTTTAGAGGTTAATATGCATTTATTGTAAGCCCCAGGTGTGAAAAAGTCAGCATAATTTCTTCCTGTTAACACTCCTGTAATGCCTAGGTTCATCTTCGTAAAGCATTTAACACAATGTCAATACTATTTGCAGGGCAGTTATCCTTCCAAGGGCCCTGCACAAAGTACCAAGGTGCCTGGGAAACATTGCTGCCTCTATAAATGCAGTTTGAGGTCAAATGAGTTATTAAATCAGAATTTTTACTAATGGTGCAAGTACACAAGCTTCAGTGTCTGTTTTTCACTAGGGTGGAATATTTTCATAGGTGAAGTGCTGCAAGAAAATCTATCAAAGATTTTGTTGGATGTGTACATCTCCTTTAATTGCAAGCTGCTATTTTCAATTGTGAATTTGAAGGAGCACAAAGTTTTGGCATATTTAAACCGTGAACTAAGATGCAAAAAAACAGTGGGCAAATCCATGCACCTATAACAGGTATCACCTTTGGGTGGACCGACATTTTAAATTAAAATGTGCTTCACATAATACAGATACAGAAATGTGCATGCCCTGAAATTTTTTGATTTCCACTGCAAGTGGGTATGGCAAATACCTTGTGGTCAATTGATCCACAAACCGTGCAACCAAATGACAAGAACCTTGGATAGGACAGTTAAATGTTAAAAACTACATTCCTGTAAGGTTTTTTTTTTTTAACTTCTTTTGCCAACAATTTCTGTGAACATTTTATTTCACATAAAATGTTAGAATTGCAATAAAAAGGCATAGGTGGTCTTTACGCTGCAATTAAAAGAAAATTCTTGGATCACCAGCAAAGGCTGATTAACAGACAAGGGCAACGGTGACAAAATTAATAAAGGGCAAATGTACTAAGAAAAGAACACAAACAATTTAAATAACATTGAACATTAGGTTAGCAAATTGCACTCTGACCATCTTTCTTATTTTTTTTTTTTTCTAGAGAACATTTGAGTTTAGAAAAAAAAAGCCATAGACTTGGCACTGCGTTAACCTCCCACAAAGAACTAAGCAGAACTCATTCTTTTCTGGGGGCCTAGCTAAAAATGTAAAATATATACATTTTCTGAAACACTAATAGTATTTAAACTATTCTGATCTGTTGGTAATTGCAGCACAGTGAGACATGAAGGAGTAAGACAAGAGGTCATTCTGGTCTTTTATAAATGTAATGTAACCATAAAATACAGTGTTATACTGTAAAATTAAATGTGTAGACTGAGATAGCAGGATGTTCAGGCTTTGTGTCACCCAACTATGTCTAAGATCAAAGAAGAATCAGCACCAAATGTGCTATTTTAGAACTGTATGTACATACATAACAGTACATTATATTTCTGAATTTTTTTTTTAAATTAATTCCGTTAATTTTCTTCTGCATTTGCATTTTGTAGAAGGATGTGTCAAGGAATAAAATTAAACATTTTGAGAAAAAATACTGCATACTAATTCTACTTTAAGATTTTAAAATCCTATGAAATGCTTGGGAGGAGGAAAGTGCTTTTGTAACACAGACATGTCTATATTGCCAAGACTGCAAGAAATGTTCATTGAAACAACAAAAATTACTTTTGTTTTGTACAGAACCTACTCCAAATGCTAGACAATAGCCTACGCTTTTTTTTTGGCTAATCAAATACACTGCTGTAAACAAGAGGGATTTAATAAACTTTGTCTAATCCCTTTAGGAAGAATGATTTGAGCTTCCACCTACAGACATAAAAGAAATGTAATAATTTTTCACGTTAGCAAAAAGGAAAAAAAATAAGGCACTCAGGAAAGCCTATACAATCAAAGTTCTCGGAACATTCAAAACAACCCTTTTAATTTTTATTTTTGTAAAATCTTTCCAGAACTAGAAACGATCATCCACGCGGTCTTTCACATAGTTAATCCTCGACACACAGAAAACGTTAGTGCAAATGACTTACGTGCATCACCATGTGATAGTAAGTCCTATACCATTCACATTTTTTTTAAACAGTTTTATCCTACATCTTCTGCTTTCCTAAACTAAAATATATACAGGAAGAAATCAGGTAAATAAAAAATATATATTTCTCTCCCATTGTGCAAGGTGCCTCTCTTAACTCCCCAAATCAAGTTATGCTCTACATCACTTTAGTTTTGTTTATACAGTCTGTGCAATAAGTGAATTTTATTCTACATTGGGCCAAAATGGCCTAAAAGCATTCTGTTTTGACTCATGAAATTGGGATTTTAAAGAACATTCATAAAAAAACATACATATTCTACATTCAAGGCCTTTCTCCGGAACTGCCACTGATTCACAAAATCTAATCACTTAAAACACACACATTCACGCATTTCACTCCAAATATAATAAGTGCTTTCTCATAAGTTCTGCAGATTAATACCGCTTTTGGTTTTAACCTTTATTGATCTTCAAATACATTAATACCTGCACTGCAGATACCATCCCCAAGGTCCACTGTGCTAAAGAGGGTACCTTGTATTTCAATTGCTTCTATCTAAACTATAGTCTACTAGCTTGTGCCTAAATCTCATTTCTAAACTGTTAAATACCTGTAATAATTAATGTTGTGTTTGTCAGACATTTCATATCATGGCTAGCCATTTGTATATAGTATAAAGAACCCAATTGACATCAATCCATGAAGTAAAAAGAGGGTTTTTTTTTTCTTAACCTGGTCATTTGGCTATATCTCAGAGAGAATATTTTGGTCCGGACATAACTTAACTGGGATTGATTAACCAGGGACCAATGACCCAAACATTGCTTCCTCAATGACTGCCAGCCAATGATCCCAACTTAACATAAGCTCATTGCTCTTGTGTATAGATTGACTGCATTGCTTTTTAAGTAACATAATTTGAGTCTTTGCTAGCTAAAATACCCATCGATGTTGGCCCATGGTTATTTAGAAACACTACATGTTAATAACAGCCTTCCTGTTTTGTTTTCACCCAAAAATATTCAGTCCAGATTTTTTTTTTCTATTTTGCCTTGCAAATGCATAGACTGTTTAGTCCTTGCAAATACAAGTCAGAACTGCTACTTATAGGATGAAAATGGCTCTTAGCTATGGGTATTTTTAAGCAAGGTATATGTCCATTTTCACTAATCAAAGTTTACAATATGCCAATAATGTACCCTCAAAGCCAGAGCCTGTAAACACGCAAGTGTTGAGTTTTCATACAGTTATTAAACAATCCAACAACTTAAGAAGCCAAACAAAGATCACAAACTGACTGTGAATAAGTATTTTCTACATTCCGAGCCATTTGCTTGCAGCTCCAAACATGGCATTGGCTGGAGACCCCATAAACAAGTTTTAACAAGTTTTAATGGTGCTCATCTAACAAATGAGCAGTGAAGCTTGGCCTCTTACATCAACCAGGGCTGTAAAGCACTTAGCCTTTTAGGTACTGAGAAACTTCAAGAACCGACAGGCTTAAAATTCTGCTACTACTGATCATGCTGTTCAGCCTTGGCGTAAATTATCACTGTCCTCCATTTCATGGTGGTCCCTTTTACCCTATTTTTGTGGATCTTTTAAGGCAAGAAAGTGGCATTGTGCTGACCTTATCTATCTTCCCACTGGTATGTAGTCGACAACTGAACTCACTCATTTTTCTTTCCATTCTTCCCACTGGTATGTAGTCGACAACTGGACTTGCTCATTTCTCTTTCCATATTTAACAAAGTCTTTCTCTTGTGATTAATACTATAATACTATCTGAATTGAAGTGCACATCAAATATTCTGTTCCTCAAAATAATCAATTTGAGAAGCTCTGTGCCTTTTAGGAAATACTAATATAAGTGTTTTTCATAAAGTGCAAGTAATCTGCATCTAAAGCCAAAAAAAAAAAAATGTATTCACATTTGAGCGAGAGGAGAAAGTCTAAACTGATGACCTGATCCTACCTCATCTGTAGGACCCCCAGAGGATTCTGGGAAAAGCATGCATCAAAAACAAACTCCATTAATTTATGGCAGCTTGGGAGATATCCAGAAGGCAGAGGGGAATACTTTCTAAAATATGCATTAAGACTGATATAAAAATCAATAATCTGATTTTACATGACAAATGCAGTGTGTGGTAAACACATAATGTTCCCGTGGAAAAGGAAAGAACATAAGAAGGCCAAAAGCTACTCTAGGCTGGATCTGTAATTTATCCAGACTGTCTTCTAATTGCTCAGAAACAGCTAGACTTTCTTTTTTACATGCATGAAATAAACACAAAACCTTTAACGGCATAGGCTTCTTTAGATAATCTCATTAGCTAATGGATAAAAAAAATAAATAAAAAAAAGTATCAAAACATTTTCAAAATCCCCAAATAAAATTTTGCAAAGGCCTAGAACACTGTACATCTTTCTGAGTTCTAAAACAGATACAGAAAGCCCTAAAGATGGAACTGCCCCTTTGACTTCTAAAATTTCAAAACACCACACAGGACCTTAGAGAAGCCAAGATTAAGTAGTATTCAAGAACCTCAAGACTAAGCGGACTCCAAAAACCTGGAGCCTCAAAATTCAACTTATGCACTAAGACGTATTTGCCTGAATACCCTCCCAGAAGCATAAATCAACCCAATCAGAGCTCAGTAAATACAAAACAATGTGTGTTGCATTCAATCTACTTGCATCAATGAAAATGCCCAAGCATGTATCCTTCAAACAACTTATAAGGCAGGTTAATATAGATGTTTCCTTTTAACAACTAAGCCCAAGGAAAGAAATTCTTCCGATTTTAAACCCCCCCCAAAAAAAAAAAAAAAAAAAATCTAGCTATTAAAAACCGTTAACGTTTGTTTCATAGATAAAACCATAAAATGGTTTTCAATACATGCAAAGATCCATTTTAGATTCTCCCCAAATGCCCTAATTATAACTAGATATATGAATTTTTGATGCAATGAAAAAAGTTCAATACTCCTTTAACTATATCTCTCCTGTATATAATAAAAAATTACACCAAATCTGTTATTGTTTTAGAAGAACATTTGTAACAGTGCAAAAACTATTTTCTTTTACAACTTTTTCACTTTCACATGGATGTAATTCCTGGTTAAATGTAAAAATCTAGATTATGACTTTTAACATGGGTAACAAAGCCAAAACAATGTAATAGAGCTTGTTGGCTTTTATTTAATGGTTTGGTTTGATTGTAAACCAACAATGATCAATTCTACTGATGAGGTGGTCTTCCAAACAATTCAACTAGAACTTTCTTTAGTCGCCACCTAAACACCCTGTTAATGACAGGTTTGGCTACTACTAGTTACTTACTTTTGGAAATACTAAGTGGATTCAACAAAAAGTCTGCATTCTCTCACAACTAGACATTTTAGGCTAGTCTTAATCAAAATAAAAAAAAGTAATTAAACTGTGAATTGCAAACAAGGCCAATATCTCAGTTTTAATACACAATGTCATACAAACTTGCCATTTGATGGCCCCCAAACCTGCTTTGCAGATTTCAATAGTCCCAAGAAATTTCTTGCTCCAAAATGGAAGGATGACAGACGATAAGTGACGGTAATGTCCCATTTTAACCATGAATGGATTAATGAACGGTGTCGATTTTACTTTTACGTTTTTTTTTCTTAAACACGTGCTTTTGTGAGTGGAAGATAAAACAAATATATGCATTCATTAGAGTAGAGTAAATTCCATTTTAAAAATGAGCCCATTTTGTTTTATAACTAAGCAGGTCTCATTCGACCTGATCGTTTACAGTATAACGAATGCGATTATTTTTCCTTTGTAATTTTTTTGTTTTTTGAGTGTTTTTGTTTTAAATACAAGCAGAATAAAAATCACATTTTAGTCAGGCAAAAATAGCAGTTCTGAAGTAAGTGGCTGATCACATTTTGTTTTTTTTTTTCTCGTATTAGTAATGCATGCAAGCAGCGCTAGAATTACAACTTCCCTTACAGGTCACCGTGCGGACTCCCTGTTGGCTTTTCTTCACAATCTATAAAGTCCCACTGTACGAAGCTTCTTGTCTCCGCACAGGGGTCTCTGGCCTACTGGTAGAGCCGGCATCTTGTTCGAAAGAGGTTGGAGGTGAGCTTGGGTTGTCCGATGTCAACGGATCAGTGCCACCTACCTCCTGAATGACGGACCCTGTTGCTCCTTCAGCCTCCTGGCTCTGTTCGAACGGAGGACTTGTGTTGGCGGTGAGGTCTATGTTTGCTGCATTAGTTCTCAAGGACACTATAGCGCCAGAATCTCCTCTCCGCTCTGCATAGATACGTTGTTCGAACACCTGGGCTGGACTGGGCTGGAACTCTGACTCCAGTGTGACACCGGCAGCTGTTGCACCCATCACAGAACGGTACATTTCCACACCTTCTGGCAGCATCGACTTAATTTTGGGGAGCCAGCGTTTACGTACCCTGCGGGCGTTAGTGCACATGTCTGCTGCTATGACGTTCATCTCACTTTCCTTGAAATTGGGTGCAAAGTTCTGGCAATACACTGAAAATATGCAAAAGAATATATAAATGTAAAAAATACAAAATTGAATAACTACTGCTAAGAATTAGTTTTTTTTTTTTAATGGAAAAAAATATCCCGCAACATAACTGCTCTTTAGGGCCCCATGCCTGTACTTGTGCTTTTTTTTGGGTAGGCAGGTATCCTCCCCAGGATTTTATTGCAGAGTAAGTTTGAATTTTAAAATTGCTAACAAGTAGGGTTTTTTTTTTTATGATAAAAGAGATGTGCAAAAGCTCCAGGGACTCCAAATCAGAAATATCCCTTTGGTCAGTGAGGCTGTTCATTACAAGAAAGGATGTAAAGTAATAGTGCCAGGATGGGTGGGCTCAAGCACCATGTAATAGTGCCAGGATGGATGGGCTCAAGCACCATGTAATAGTACCAGAATGGATGGGTGGGCTCAAGCACCATGTAATAGTGCCAAAATGGATGGGCTCAAGCACCATGTAATAGTGCCAGAATGGATGGGCTCAAGCACCATGTAATGGTGCTTGAGCCCACCCATCCATTCTGGCACTATTACATGGTGCTTGAGCCCATCCATTTTGGCACTATTACATGGTGCTTGAGCCCACCCATCCATTCTCGCACTATGTAATAGTGCCAAAATGGATGGGCTCAAGCACCATGTAATAGTGCCAGGATGGATGGGCTCAAGCACCATGTAATAGTGCCAGAATGGATGGGTGGGCTCAAGCACCATGTAATAGTGCCAGGATGGATGGGTTCAAGCACCATGTAATAGTGCCAGGATGGATGGGTTCAAGCACCATGTAATAGTGCCAGGAAAGATGGGCTCAAGCACCATGTAACAGTGCCAGGAAGGATGGGCTCAAGCACCATGTAATAGTGCCAGGATGGATGGGTTCAAGCACCATGTAATAGTGCCAGGAAGGATGGGTTCAAGCACCATGTAATAGTGCCAGGATGGATGGGTTCAAGCACCATGTAATAGTGCCAGGAAGGATGGGCTCAAGCACCATCTTCCAGGATAAAGTCAGTATGTTCCTATGTGAAATGCCCCATACCACTCTAAGGATAGCTTAAAATGATATTAAATCCAAAACCAACAAAAAATTTAATATATTGCAGTTTACCAATCTTTAAATGTGGTGGCTGCATTAATCTTTTTTTTAGGTTTGTTTCCCTCTGTTTCACCTGGTGATCTGGCCAGTAATACATCTTCTGTATTAGTGAGCCGCCACTCTGGATAAAGGGACACAGCAGACAGCAGCATTGTTAATCGGGAGGGGAGTGTTACATGTACTAGCAGATTTAGATACACTAACAATCTGAAGACAAACTCCAGGTCACACAGCAGTTACATAAGCAGTTACAGCAACAGGTGTTTTTTCTTTTGGGATAAAGGTTTTAAGTGAATAAATGTTTATCGTTGTAAGCACCCGTTCATGGTAAATGGTTTGGCTCAACACGTTTAACTTATATATTTGCAGGAGGGCTTGTTCTTTTGAAAAACAACTTATTGACCACTTCACCAGGTGATAATAAAGAAAGCCTAAAAAAAGAAATCTACTGCAGCCATCACATCTAAGAAGTGGTAAGCTGCAATATAATACATGTTTGCTTTTGGGTTTATTACCACTTTAGGCTATGCACAGACTCCTGCAATAGTACTGGGTTGCCATTTCATACTAATATTCTCTATTACAGGTACACCTCAGATCTGTAAAGAAAATAAAAGTTTGCTTTTTTCATATCTCTGATCTTATACTTTGTCTGCTCAGTCACCACACTATCTGCTAAACTGTATACTTTCTGTAAACACTGCTCTGACTTCTACCTTTCACCTGCAGTAATGTGAATTGTATTGACTCCCAAGAGGTAATCTCAGGACTCGTGCTACATGGGTGTTTGGCTTGAATTACACTGCATTTGACTTGTAATATAAACGTTGTAATCTTTAGTGACTAAGCAAAAGATTAATCAGCCGAGAGGGTCATAGTACTTGGCGCTTTTCATGTCCAGTCCACTCTGGTGGTATAGACTGAAATTCATGTGACATTTTAATGTTCTGTATTTAAAAAAAGGGAAAAGTACTTTGATTCCACAGTGAAGATTTTGTGTGCAACTCTCTATTGGTTTTTAATTGGAGCCAGGTATTGTAATACCTTATATCAGAGATGAACCTCTCCATTAGATGTTTGGTTATATGTGTTAATATTGTACCTATAAGGTTTATTTAATAGATTGATGCTATATATGTGGAGTACGGCAACTTTACACATGAATATAAAAGTATTATTGTGGTCTTTAATGCCAATTGCAGTGATGGGGTGGATTATATTATACAGTATTTATATGGCACTAAAAGGTTTGCTCAGCGCTGTACATTATAGTGGGAGACAGAACATGAGACAATACAGTAACAAAACACGAGGAGGTCAAGGGCCCTGCTCTTTCGAGCTTGCAATCTAGGATTTATCAATGCATTTCACAAGTCAGTTGATTTCCTTCATCAGGAGAAGTGAAAACTGTACCATGTTGAAGGAACAGTAAGAACCACAACTGCAACTACATACGTTTTAAACTGATATATAATACATGATCATTATTAACATATTACTTACAGATGAATTCAATAGTCAATAGAATGTCTGAGGTGTATTGTTCCCCTGTAACCACCAGAAGAAAGCATAGTAGGGGATAAAAAACACAGCTTAAAGTTGGTGTAAAGGAAGGTTTTTTGCTTTTAGGTGTTACTAAACCCAAAATGGTAAAATCAGTCTGTATATGCAGTAAAGCATGCTGGTTATACTCGCTGTAGTACCTAATGGGGTTAATACTCTGCACTGAGTAAAAATGCTGTTTGATTCTATCTTTTCTGTTCTTCCCCTTCTTCCAGTGTCCCCCCTCTTCTATTCTAATAAGAGATATCATGTGTAGAGTAACTCCACATGATCAGTTTGGTGTGTATTGCTAGAATGGGTTTTTTTTTTTCTTGGGAGAGTGCATGTGATCAGCACAGGGCCAATCAGTGCTGTCCAGACAGAGGTCATGGGTTCTACATCTTCCTAGAACAGAATGAAAACTCCTCCTACAAGCTTTAACATGTGCGCGGCTGGACACTGATAGAAGTCTCAAGACTGCTATAAACTGCTGATGAGAAAAGGTATTTACCAGTTTATATTTAATGAAATAATTACACTTCCATGTTCTGTGGGAGTGCAGATATAGTGAATGCAGCGTGCTGGGTTTAGTAACACTTTAATGCATAAGATAAAAAAATGTTTCTAAGTAGGATCCCCCAGCCCCCCTAAATACTTACCCAAGTTTGCTCTTGTGTATCTCTCTGCACGCTCTCTCCTCAGTGGACATGGAGGCAGCAGCAGGGGACATTAGCTCCTGCTCTGTCAAAGCCTGTCAGGAGAGAGCCAAGCCACACTGTGTGTATATGGACACACAGGGTGGCTCAGGATCAAGCCCGCATCAGTGCCACCAAAGCAAGTGGCTTGCTGGCATTTGGCAAGGGAGAGGAGCCAGGAGTGCTGGCAGGGGACCCCAGAAGAGGAGGATTGGGGCTGCTCTGTGAAAATCCATTGGACAGAGTAGGCAGGTGTCACGTTAGTAATTATTTAAAAAAAAATGTACAAACTGCCATCAGGACATTACACAAATAGAGAATTCTAATTGTCCAAAGAGAAAAATACAGTGTCTACTGTAAAGCTTGGTACACATGGGCCAAAAACGCTTCTGTCAAACAAGCATGCTGGAAAACCAGCATCTGATCAGCCCAATGGCTGCAAGCGCTGATCAGTGCGCCCTGGCGGGGGGTCCCCCTATCAGAACACAATAGCTCAGAAGAGATTACCACACTGTAATCAGATGTGTTAGTATGGCGATCTGTAGGCTTTTTTTTTTTTTGTTCAGCCCGCTGGGTTGAATAAAACTAAATTTCCTGTGTGTACCCAGCAGCAGTGGCGTAACTAGGGTTGGTGTCACCTGGTGCAGTAAAACATGATGTCCCACCCCTCGGTAGCCTGCCACAGTGCTCCCATCAACCCCCTCCCTCCACGCTAGCCAGTCGCAGTGCTCCCAGCACTACCCTGCCACAGTCCTCCCATCAACCCCCCCCCCACCACCACGCTAGCCAGCCACAGTGCTCCCATCACTAGCCTGCCACAGTGCTGCCATCACCCCCCCCCCCCCACGGTAGCCAGCTTCAGTGCTCCCATCACTAGCCTGCCACAGTGCTCCGATCAACCCCCCCTCCACGCTAGCCAGCCGCAGTGCTCCCATCAACCCCCCCTCCTCCACGCTTGCCAGCTTCAGTGCTCCCATAACCCCCCCCCCCCCACACTAGCCAGCTTCAGTGCTCCCATCACTAGCCTGCCACAGTGCATAGCAGCCATCAATTAACTGGTAGATGTGCAGTGAGGGATAGGAACAGTGCTAGCAAATCCAGTCACCAAATTGTAGAAAGAAGACCCTATATATATCATGAGTTCCATGTACTCCATATACAACATAAATATTAGGGTACAGAAGACTAGTTGTTTTTTCTCTTTTATAACCACTCATGATTTATCATTTGAGATTGATATTCAACACTTTCACATGCAGAAAAAAATTATAAGCATTCAAAAGAAACGATATGAACAATGTTTCTGGTGTAGGTGGTGTTTGTGTAGTGAGCCCCCACACAGCAGCACCGCTTCAACTTCCCCACCAACAACATTGCTCTCATTACTGATACTCTGACTTCCTAAAGTCACCACCCAAGACCTTTAATCCACATTTCCATCAGTTGTACTGGCAGTCATGCCCCATCGCACCCATTTAGCGGCTGTACTGTAGGCCATACTGCAGGGAGCAGCACTGGAGGAGTCCTGTGTGCAGACTGAGTACCTGAAGGGAGAGAGTGAGATGCCAGAGCTATCTATGCTGTGCTGGGGTTAGCAGGCTTAAGACAGAGGGCAGGTAACTTGCAGGATCTGGGAAGCAGCCTTCTACATCTACCTTGAAGCACTGCAAAGAGACAGTAGTTAAATAGACCTTTCAAATTTTTCTCTAAATTTGAAGCTGCCTGCAACTCCCTGTTGCTGTAGTGACTTCGACTTGTATGGATTTGTGTTTGTACACACAAATCCAATCACCCTACTCAGATGGGCACAATGGTGAATCCCCATTACCTTCAATAGACATGCTCATATTCATATAAATGGCCTTGCTTACCTTCTAGCCCATTCATACATTATGAAAGAGTTGTAGGTAATCAACACTATTCATTTCAATTTTGAATTACCAGAGTACTCATTTGACAGCTGTCTACTACAAATGGGTTTTATTCACACAGCTGTAAAAAAATGAATTGACAAATGCTTTTTATTTATGGGTCTGAATGCAGCTGAACTGTTCTCAATGGAAACATTCAAACAGGTGCGTAAATATACACTGCGCTCACACCTTTATTACAAAATCCAAAATTCTACATCTGCCGTCATATGTAAAATACATATGCCACATATTGGGGGAAAAAAAATGCATACTATGATCAGTAAAATTTTTAAGTCTATGTGAATGTAGCCTTAAGTTGGCCATATATGAGTCGTTTTTTTTTTTTTTTTTTTTTCATTCAACCAATAGCTTAGATGAAAAAAAACGGTCCAGATTCCCCCCATCCACACCTCCCGGCCTAGTGTTTGTATCCTGCCAGTGGGGAGACTTCTCTGCTGTCACAATACACTGATCAGCGCCACAGGCTATAACCTTCAGCGCTGATTGAGCGGTAGATCAACTTCTGTTTAACCACAGTGCCAATACATGGATTGAAATTCGGCTGGTCCCTGATGAACCAGATGAATTCCAATCCATGTATGGCTGGCTTAAATGTTACAAAAATAATATAAACAGAGATCTTTTTGTGTCTAAGTATTTTTGTTGTATTTATTATTGGAGGTATTTTGTGCAACCTAATCCAAATAGCAACCTCAAACATTTAAAGAGACACTAACACAAGCATTTGCCGGATTAAAAGGGTAAAACCTTTTTTTACCACATTTTTTGTGTAAAGTACCTCTAAATACAAGATACCCCAATAAATAAGCAAAAAGAAAAGGACAAAATAAATTTTTAATTTAATACTTTTTGTGTGCCATTTGTTGTTACACATAATGTGATAAAAATATCCAGGTTGTTGTAGTACAACACACTTCCCATCCCTCCAGCTCACGTACACCATGCCACAGCCATAATTGCTTTTTAAAGTGGTTCTAAACCCCAAACATTTTTTACCTTAATGCATTTCCAGCATTAGGGTAAAAAATGTTTAGGTAGTAGTGTCAGCCCTCTTACCCCTGCCCCCGCAATACTTACCTGAATCTTGACTTGATCCAACACTGTGCCGATCTTTCCCTTCCCGATTTCCCTTTCTCGCAGGCTTAGATGAGAGTAGTAGGAGCCATTGGCTCCTGCTGCTGTCAGTCAAATCCTGTGATAAGAGGGGGTGGGGGCAAGCTGAGCTTTGTCTATATATGCAAGCAGCAAGGCTCAGGAGTAAGCCCACACGTGTGTCCCCATAGCAAATAGTTTGCTATGGGGACACACAAAGAGGAGGAGTCAGGAGCACCAGCAGGGGACCTGAAAAGAGGAGGTTCTGGACCGCTCTGTGCAATTCCTGAGCAAATTTAACAAACTTGTTTAAAAAAAACAAACAAAAGGAAGACTTTACAATCACTTTAAGGTCTGCTCATGCTGAATAATAATACCTTTGGCACAACAGTGCTTGTACCAAATTCACTAAGCACCATCAATGTAATATAACTTACATTTCACAGCATTTAGCACCCTGCTGTCCAAAGGTTTCCTGCTGGGGTCACTGGTGGAAGAGCGGATCCCGGTGCCGCAGCTGTTAGCAAGGGTGTTCCTGAAACAACAGAAAATGATGCATGAGAGACACATACATTAAAAAGTAACAGATGCATACTGATTAGCAGAAGATGTATTTCTTATGCAAAAGCTCAACTTGGATACACAGGGCAGTAAAGCTTTATAGAGGTTGCTACTGGCATACTACAGCCCTAATATATAGCATTTGGAAGGAGAGTTTGACATTGACCTGGTCAGCCTCTTTCACAGTTCTACTGGCTGAGGTAGAGTTTGTGATGTCATCAACCCGCCTCGCCTTCTGCCAATCATTGAATACAAAGTTTCCTCTGAATAGAGGGGCTTTAGTCGGCCCGACTTGTTTTTTTTCCCCAGGAGCAGGATGGGAAGTTTTTGTCCAGTCAAATCCCGCTGTCAGTCAAACCCTTCTCACAGGATTTGACTGACAGCAGCAGGAGCTGTTGAAGTCAACAATGGCAGTGAGTACAAACCTTAAAGTTGGACCCCAGCCAAAACAGCATGAATAAAATGTGGAAGGGTTAGATCCTGACTGGTTTCCATTGCTGTCTTTATCCCTCAGTGGGTAGATGCCCCCCCCCCTCTGTTCCTGACCCATTGATACCTTATTGCACCCTGACACACAAGATTTCTTATTCTGCCATCCAGCCCTGCCATTTCCGCAATGGAGACTCAGGCAGCAAGTTAAGTATTCTTAAAAATCCAATAAACCATTGATGTCACAAATTTAGCAGACATTGAAAGTGATTTTTACGATGCAGTCAGTCATTACTGAAAAGAAAGGACATTTCTTGGGACAAATCAATATATTTTTTTTTCCTTTTCAGATATAACCTTACAGGCAGCAGAATAAGGAATGGACAGATAAGAGGCAAACAGACCTACCGATCAAAAAATGTGGCAAGGAGTCGACGTAAAAGGACCTTATGCTTCACTCCAGCACAGAGGTGACAGTTCATAAGCTGTCCACGGGTGATGTATACCCCTGAGCCTGCAGAAGAACATAAAAAGGATAAATATATTCACTCCAAGCAAGGGACTTGAAATTACCTGTCATGGAGATTCCTGCCATTATGCAACCTAAAAAGGTCCAGTTTTCGTAAAAGCCTGCTTCAGTTAAACTTAAAAATGTTGGTATTTTATCTTGAGAATACCCTTAGGAGCAATAGTAACCACACACTGGATAAAGAAAAGCACATAATCTTGTTTTTTTTAGCTTTTGAAAAAAATCGTACAGACCATTGCTTTAGGGGTCCAAGAGTATGGGTGCTGAATGCTAAATGAAATAAACCTGAACCAAAACTACAAACATTTAGAGCGGACATCTATACCGTATGAGATATTTAATTGTACCCTTAGCACACCCAAAAACACATTATTCTAAATAAGGAGCAAGAGCTTGCAACTCAGTCCCAACACAAAATCTAATCTTTACCTGGAACTAAAAAAAAGAAGAAAAAAAACCATATCCTGAATCTGAAATTAAGCCCTTCACCTAGCTCAACCTAACCCCTATAACTAATCATGCATGTCAACCCAACCCCAAAACCTAATCCTGTGCCTCTAACCATCCCCTAAAACCTAACTAAGAACCTCCAGCTAAGCTCAGCACCTAATCTAGAACCCCCAACACACCCCTACACTGACCTAGGACCTCCAACTAACATCTACACCTCATCATTAACATCCAAGTAGGGGCCTGTTTCCAAGGGCTTTCGTTTGCTTCAACTTGATTATGCATTCTTATATAAGTCTATGGGAATGCAAAACCCACTTAAAGTGGTAGTAAAGAACAAACAAACCAAAAAATTGAGCCCCTAGGCAATTTAAGTCATAATGTGCTTTGTCTACACTGCATTCCAGCATATTATGACAGACCTTAAAATAAAGCCCTCCATCGCTGTCACCACTCCCACCTTCACCCAGTCTACCATCTAGGTTGGAATGGCTGGGTAGCGATGACGTCACTCCCAGGCATGCGCACTACTGTAGTATGCTATCCATTCAGAGCGCAGTGATGTCACAGGCCTCTACAAATGTGAATATCTCCTAAACGGTACATGTTTAGGAGATATTCACTGTACTTACAGGTAAGCTTTATTATAGGCTCACCTGTAAGTACAAGTCATAAAGAGGACTTTACTACTGCTTTAAAGCATGCCAAAAGGAAGGCAACTGCAGATCAAATGCACAATGTCAATGAATTCTGAATTATCAAAGAAGCTTCTTGATGCCATTGAAAAAAGCCCAAAGCCTGTTGACACAGGACCTAACTCTTACCCAGGCACATTGACCCAACCCTCAAACCTAATCTTGAACCTCAAACCATCCCCTAACACCTGACCAGACCAACCAATATCTGGACCTAACCCAGAATATCCAACTACTCACAGCTCCTAATGCTGAACCTTATACAGATCTCCCTCTAGTGGTTAATTTACAAATCTCAAAACATTGTAAGAGCAAATGTAATATGAAATAATAATCAAAAATAATTTATAAAAAAACTGCAATATCATCTTTAAATATGCTCTCCTTCAAAATACCCAAAGCTTTCCCTGTATAATTATCATTGTTTCCTTTACATTCTTTCCTTGAAACAGAAAAGCAGCTCATACAGAAATCCAATACTTAACCCCTTTAAAATAGCATGCCTTCTTTTCCATTATGAGAATATTGCCTTGTACTTTTCTCTGCTGTACCTGCGTGGCTGTGCCGTGCTGAGAACACTCGCTGTACATAGGTTCCCTCTATCTTTTCTTTTATTCTTTCATATGTGGCCGACTGCTAGAGGTATAAGGATCATGTAACCAGTAAGTTTACCTTTCCTGAAATGGGCTATTTTTCTGAAATTGAATTGGAATGATGTGAAGTGGCTAGCTTGGCTGCAAATAAAGCTTAGCAAGGTTGTTTTGTTGCAAAAAAAAACCCTCCATATTCTTTATTTAAGAGAGTAATGCTGAACAGATCTCAAAATTGGAGAAATTCTCAGCATATTCTTGTTTTAATAGGTAATCTTGCTGTCATGTGAAATACTGGAAGAAAAGGATAAATTCTCCCCCCCCATTACGGGGAAAGAAGTCCTTGTCCCTTGGCTAGCAGGTGTTGGCGAGCCAGGGAGACTTTGGACCTTTTCACAAATTACATTGCCAGATAAATCAATGGAATGAAGACAGCGCAGTGCTGGGGCTACGGTGAGATCTCAGGGCCCGGCTCCCCCCACCTCCCCGGCGCTCAGCTCCGTTACCTCGAATGAACTCGCACACACACAGATCTGCGGGTATTGATTCTAATTATAATGTGCTGACTGCGGAGAAGCGGAACTCCATCCCCTCCAGTCGAGTCAATCTGCACGCTGTGAGATAGGGAGGGCGTCTGCATTATAACACAGGCTGCCAGTTCTATATGCTGAGGAAAGAGAAGGAAAAAAAAAAAAGCATCTGAATGGGATTCCTGAGCTTTGGCCGAATGAGACATTTTTATGGCGTTTTTATTAGTACAGCTTGAGGGGCCTGCCATTCATGGAAGGAGAAGTGCAAGCAGCATCTCTAATCAGAGGTGAAAGACCAGGCCGGCAATTGTGAGAGTAAAAAAGAGGAACTTATTGCTGATGCAGGCAATACTCCAATGTGAACCAGAGGGCGGCCATATTGTTAGACTTTCATTTTACAAAAGGCTAATGTGAGAACAGTGGGCTAGATGAACTGCAGGACTTTGTAAAGAAAAATAAATATCTGTTGTTGCTCATACCAACCTACACTCTACCTACATTGTTTCTTTCTCATATCCTTCCAAAATCCAAAGCAGTTGTAATTGGGGTGGATATTTAGTTTAGAGGAACGTATTTAATAGAAAGTGTTTGTGAACAGAATTGAGCTTTAGGATACACAGTGTTTAAGCAAACCAAATGTCATTTAGCTATGCTTTACATCCACTTTAGCTTAAATTTAGGTGGTCCATATAGTGAACCTGGTGTCACTTTAAAAGAGAAGTTTGGGGATTTAAAAAGCAAACAGTCATATTCGCCTAGGTGGATGCAGAATTGATACATGCTAAATGTGTCTCCTATCAGCTCTAAGACTGAGAACTGAATGATCAAAGACTGCTGATTGCTCATGTTCTCAGTCTTCTGCTTGAGAGAGCCGGTGACAATCACCAGCTCTCTGCTCTGCCCTGCCCTTCCAGTGCTCATTGGAGCACCGGGCTCATGCACTAAGTGGCACACTTAGAGGCTGAGCCATCTATCGGTCCAAGTATCTGGGGGGATTTAAACTGTAAAGTCAGCCAATAGTGGGCTTTAGCCCGCTGTCGGCTAAAAAAGGGTCACAGGAATGCAGATCGAAGTGCACTCCTATGACCCATAGGAGAAGTAGGGCCAAAAGAGCTTTTGCCTTTGTTCTCCTTTAGGGTAATTATAAAAGAACAAGGAGAACTCTTTATGACTAAAGGAAAAGTGATGCAATCTCTACATAGGGAAAGGCTTCTTCATAGTAAGAGCTGTGAAAATGTACAAATCTCATCTCAAGAACCAGTTCTGGCCAGCTCAGTAGAATGTCTTAAAAAAAGAGCTAGATGCATTCCTAAATACACCAAATAACTCGCTAATAAAAACAATAGAGATTGTTGATCTAGGTAATATCTGATTGCTGGGGAATTAGAAAGGAATTTATTTTTCCCACTGGAACGAATTGGACCACGGTTTATAGGTGTTTTTTTTACCTTCCTCTGGATCAACTTTAGGAATGAGATCCTGCATATGGGGGTTTTACATTTATTCAATGATTTTTATTCTATTGGTTGAACAAATGAACTTTCTGCAACCTGACTATGTACAGTGGGTATAGAAAAGAATCACGCCATTTCATATAATCACATTTTGTTGCTTCGCAGCCCAAAATGAATACAGACACAGTTTTAGTTTTATCCAGCTGTATTTACTCTGTGCAACTTAAAACTCCCAAGTGAAAGATTTAACACCAACATGTCAGTGATTCTGTTTTTGAATTTTTTTACAATTTTTTCTGAGGATCACCCCCTTGTGTCAGTATTTTGTTGAACCACCTTTTGTTTTACATTCCAACCTTTAGTCTGTTGGGATATGTCTCTACTAACTTTGCACATCTAGACTTCACAATATTTGCCCACTCTTCCTTGCAGAACTGCTCAAGTTCAATTTAATTCGATGGTGATCATTTGTGGACTGCAGTCTTGAAGTCATTCCACAGATTTTCAATGGGGTTTAAGTCTGTACTAGGCCATGCAAGGACATTTACCTTTTTCTCCTTCGACCACTGTGTGGTCATTTTTGCTTTGGATCATTGTCCTGTTGGAAAGTAAACCGCCTGCCCATTGACAAGTTTCTGGCAGAGGGCAACAGATTTTGCTCAAGAATTTGACTGTATTTTGCCCCATCTATTTCTCCTTCTATCCTGAAGAGTGCTCCAGTCCTGCTGCAGAGAAACCCCCCCATAACCGGATATTACCACCTCCATGCTTTACTGTAGGAAAGGTGTCATTTGGATGGTGAGCTGTATTGGATTTCTGCCAGACATATTGTTTGGTTTTGGGGCCAAATAATTCAATTTTAGTGTCATCTGACCATAACACCTTTTTCATGTGTTCTCAGAATCTTCAAGATGCGTTCTGGCAAAGCTCAGTCGTGACTGCATGTGGCCTTTCTTGAGGAGTGGCTTTTTTTCTTGCAACCCTCCCATATAAGCCACATTTCTGGAGAATTTGTGATATTGTTGTGCACAATGACCACTCTTTGTCATAAATTCCTTCAGCTGCTTCAGAGTTGATATAGGCCTCTTGGTAACCTTTCTGACCATTTTCATCCTGGTTCTTTCATCCAAATTGGTACAACACAGATTCTCCCTGCATCAGGATGTTATTCTTAATACCTTCCAATAATAGACTTCACTGTGCTTCTAAGCACTGAAAAAACCTTTGAATTTTTTTTTTGGTATCCATCTCCACAACTTTATCCCAGAGATCTATGGACAGTGCCTTGCCACCCATAGTTGCTTGTTTGCGTCAGCTGCACTACCAGGGACAGAAATGCTCCAGGAAAGCTCTTTTCATGCTAAGCTTTGTGTGCCATTGAAAAGGTGATAAGCTACACCAGATTGAGTTTACAAGTCTTTAAGAGAGGGGGTGATCCTTTTTCCAACTCAGCAATTCTGTTTTTGATTTTTTTATCGACATGTTGGTGTTATAGCTTCCACTTGGATGTTATAAGTTGCACAGCTGTTATAAGTAAATACAGCTAAATAAAACAAAAATGGTGTCTGTCTTCATTTAAGGCTGCAAAGCAACAAAATGTGACTATTTAAAAGGGGGTGATTTTTTTCAATGCCCACTGTAGCTGTACAACTCTTAACCTAATGCCTACCCCTCAACCTCAAATGTAAGCTAACATTTAAATTTTTATTGTATACCCTAATGTTTACTTGAAGTAGAAGTAAACCTTGAAAAAAAAAATGTTGGGTTAAGCGTTTTTCATCAAGCAATCTTTTTCCTTTGTGTTTACGGCCTACAGTACCTGCACCCTGCAGTTTCTACTCCCAGCATCTTACAGATAATGGAGCCATGTGGTAGGATAATGTAAATCTAGAGCTTATGTACAGGAGTTTTGTTGTCAGTCACTACCCAATCGTGGGAGAGGAAGGATGCCTGCCCAAAAGAACTAGTGGAGAATATGGTGGAAGTGATGACCGTGAGCATTGATCTGGTAATGTCAGAAGAGAGCAGCCTAGGAGGTCTGACATAATGTGTGAACGCCATAAAGACAAAGGCTCTCCCTGCAGCTTAGTTCCACTTTAACCTCTAAATGACCAACTGGGTGCTTCAAGTGTTGGTCCTGATGGATACCAATTCTGCAACAGAAAATCCCTGATTCTCCAGTATAGATGGAGGGAGAGGAAGGCAGTGTCTTTGCTTCCCACATCCTAACAGAATTCCTGCTACAGAATCAGAGGTCCTGAAACAGAGACATTAAGAACAGGTGCGTCTTGTGATGCTCTGCTTTCTGATAAAGAGCAGAGCATCACACGCCTGGGTAAAAAGTGGTAGTGAACAGTTGCATTTGTTTTTCAGTGAAAGTACATACGGTAGTATGCTGTGTGTAAGCCACCCTTCCTGTAACAAAGTGCTCAAGAGCTGCTGATGCTACAAACGTCACGTAGATGCAGCATACATATATACAGAAAGTCTACAACTCTACTGGTTGAGGCGTTTTAGCGATTTAAAGAAAAAAAATCTTGGCCCTCCAGCATCTCACTGGTTAACAAAATAGATTTGGAAGGAAAAAAAAATACGTTCAAACTCCCCAAGGAAAGAGGTGGGATAAAACCCCAAAACACCTGCCAGCGGTGATATTAATTCACCGGAGGAAATAAGTCCATCGCTGGATGCATTATGAGCTGGAGATATTAATCTGCCTGCTGCAGATTGAAAAATGCAAATCGGACTCATCCACAGGTGCGCGTAGGCACGATTTACAGTTGTTCCTCACTGCGAAAATAACCCGTGTCACATTTAATAGTGCCACATAAAATGTAAACGCCAACAAAATGAATATTCTGGCTGCATAACGAGTGCTGGTATTCTGTATGCTAACAAGCGTTTACAGCGCCCCGGCTATTGTGCTGCGCAAGTAAATTGATTTTGTTGGAAACATACACAGTAGTTTGGATGTCGGCAGTGTTTTGCGGGGGCGACTGCGTGAGAGAGGAGGCTTAAAGGGCTAGTTATCCAAAATTATTATTTGCTTCATGTAAAAGAGTTATTAATGTTAACTATAGTCTTATCTGTATTTTTAGCTTTAGATATAAATGTGTGTAAAAAAAAAATTTCTCTATGTAATTTGTATATATACACATGTCCTTGGGGGGGACGGGGGGACAGCCATATTTGCTCATTACATATGAAGGCTGTGCTTCCTGCTTAGTAGTGCTAAACATTGACTGTTCGCCAGCACGCACACTCCGCTCCTCACAAGACCTCCTTCTCTCTAGTTCCCTGGTCTCCTCCTCCCATGCCCGCCTCCAGGACTTCTCCAGGGTGTCACCCATCCTCTGGAACTCCCTGCCCCAACCCATCAGATTATCACCTACTCTCCTCTCCTTTAGGCACACCCTGAAAACCCATCTCTTCAGGGAAGCCTACCCCACCCCCTGCTAACTTGCGACCTCCTCCACTCTTCCTACCACTCCATCCCCCACAGCTATCTCCTCCTGTGCCACCATCCCCTCCCTCCTAGATTGTAAGCTCGAAAGAGCAGGGCCCTCGATCCCCTCATGTTTTGCATTGTATTGTTACTGTTCTGTCACATGTTCTGTCCCCCTTTGTAATGTACAGCGCTGAGCGAACCATTGGCGCTTTATAAATACTGTATAATAATAATAATACCTAATAGTCACATCAGACCTGACTCAAAGCAATGGATTTACTACAGACTTAAAAGATGGGAAAGATTCACAATGCTCCCATTATCCTGAGTTCTTTTAATCTATACATGGGGGAGCTCGGCAGGCACAATTTTTTCATCCATAGAAATTTTTCATTAAAAAAGAAATGCGTGATTTCGTGAGGCTGCCATGTGCCCTACTAAGATATGAATTTTAGTGACAGGTCCACTTTAATGACATTCATTAATAAATATGAAACTTTAAGGAATGTACCAAACGCTGATACATTTAGTACTGAAAAGTACTGTAACTGTACTGTCCCTATCCATTGTTGTAAAAGCCTGGGCAAACTGATGGCGTTATTAAATCTTTAATAATATAAATAATAATAAATGCTGTAAGCCTCATTTAGGCTAAAATGGCAGCTAACATAAATAAGCTGAACAGCAGACTTAAATAAATCTGACATTTTTGGAACAGAGATACTTGTGAATGTCAGTGCTTATGTAAAATTTTTACATTTTAGATTTAAATAACCATTAACCCTAGGTCCACATGACTGCAGGTGGTGCCGCTGCGGATCCGCACGAAAATCCGTGCAGCTGAACCAACTGCACAGAGAATTGTGGACCTGTGGGCGGGTGCCATTACTTCTAATGGCATACCGCCCGCATTAGAAAACGCAACCGTAATGGGAACCAAGGTTCCCGTGTGGGCTGCATTTTCCAAAGAAGTGCACGGACTTTTCTCTGCGTGTCACGGGCACGGGACTTTATTCAAATTAATGGACTATTGTGCCCGTGCAAGACGTGGCCTGCACGGCCGCATGGATGTGAACCGGGGGTTAGCCTGAATATAAACTTCTTATTTCCCCCAAAAAGCATCTCACATGATGTCATGTATACAAGGGGTTCATTTCAGACCAGAACACAGAAAACAGAAGTTTCCTCACTTGCATCACAGTGAAATCCAAGTGGTCTGTTCAGGTAAGCACTGCAAATTGCAAGAACAACATGAAAAGTGCACTGACTCAGAGCAAGCAGTCCAAGTCACCTTTTCACTGACCAATAAACCCAAGTCTGATTGGAAGCCACAGGTCACTGCACTGCTGTCCAGGATAAAATGGATGGATGTTCATGTGTTATAATTGAGGTATGTGTCGGAATGCGTTTAGCACAATGTTGGATGGGGGCTTCCCATCAAAGCTCTGTGCAGGTCTGTTTCTGTTGCTCTGCACCTGATCCTTGAGTTTATACCCATCCTACCCAAAACCCGATCCTTGAGTTTATACCCATCCTACCCATAACCCAATCCTTGAGTTTATACCCATCCTACCCAAAACCCGATCCTTGAGTTTATACCCATCCTACCCATAACCCAATCCTTGAGTTTATAACCATCCTACCCAAAACCCAAGTTTACAATGCCAAGTTAAGAGAATGCTTCTACATTACAAGTGCCTATCAGTCTCTTGCAACACAGTGGCAGCCATTACTTGCACAGTCTCATGGTACACAGGAAAAGTCTTTTACTAGATCTTGTGACACAGGGGCAGTCTGTGGTATAATACCTTGATGACATTTTTGGCAAGGAGGCAATCTTTACGAAGACAATATAATGCAGCTCCAGAATTTGCTATGACAGCCTTTTTTAAGGCAGTGGATGTTTTAGGTAAGATGGCCCCTTGTAAGGAAGAGACCTTCTTTATTAAAACAGTCTCTTTTAAGGTAGAGCCAGACTTTGTTATGTCATGTTACAGACTCCAGTTACAGACTGGAGAAAAATCTAGCAAACTGTTGCTTCCTTCTGCTAGTTTCCAGGCCATCCTGCTGATCCCTTGGCTTCAGTGATTTTTTTAGTTACTGGGTGGAATAAATGTGCATTCAATTTCACCAACATCATACTGCTGACTGAAGCAATGAAACCAGACACAGACAACTAGCTTTTCCTGAGGGAGACCAGCAGCTTCAATAGTTTACTGCCCCATCCATTCAGCAAATCTGCAGCATCCCACCGATT
This sequence comes from Staurois parvus, assembly GCF_062004578.1. Classification (NCBI taxonomy): domain Eukaryota; kingdom Metazoa; phylum Chordata; class Amphibia; order Anura; family Ranidae; genus Staurois; species Staurois parvus. The sequence goes on along the minus strand of NW_028318148.1, from coordinate 79,982 downwards.
GGCAGGCCACTAAATTCACATGAAGCCACAACAGCATCCAGGGAGGTTTAAATGAATCAACACAAGAGCCCAGCAGATCAGAAAGCAGATCAATAGGATTCACGTACCTGCAGAGTTGCAGTTATTTGGTTCTTTCTCTGACAGCTGTATAAATATGGGGTCTAAGTATTCCAAGGTCGTTCACAGCCCTCACCCAAGCAGGAAAATAGCTCATCATATGGAAGAATCATAGGATTCGCTCATAGCACATTAAGACTTTCCCTGGATTTTCGTAAACTGACTTCCTAGTAGCAACCAATCACATTTATCCTGCACTAGAAAGTAACAGTGGGAAAGTAAAAGACTTAGGTGTCCGTTTGTGAACCAGCGGTAATAGATCGCTGCTCAGTTCTCCGGCATTCTCGGAGAACACAGTTCTCCTGTGAATGCAGTTTATGAAGCAGTTCTCCGAACGAAGGGAGAACGGTCTCCAAACGCTGGATAACGGTCTACAAACTCTGAAAAACGGCTCATTTTACTATAATCTCTCGAGATTACAGTAAAAGATCAGTTTACTAAGCAGAGGTAAATTATCTCTGCTTAGTTTTCGGTCCCTCTGATTCTCCAGCTCTGAGCTGGAGAATCTGGAGGGAGAACACAGATCTCCAGAGAAGGGCTGACATGTCCTCCTGAGTGTCATAAACTGTGAATGACCAGAGAATAGCTGAGATCTGTTGAATCGCAGCTATTCTCTGTGTCATAAACGGACACCTGAATCAGAATGGCTACCATAGATTGTCTATAGTATTATACCTTTCTAATAAGTTCATACCTTAACTGCTGTCCCTAGAGAACAAAAAAGGCATGGCTGGTTGAACAAATTGTATTTACCTGCAACCAGTTCCAGCTTCTCCCCTGGGTCACCTTCCGAGTAGAGCTTCGGGTGGCAGCGGTAGCCAATCTGACTAATGAGGCTCGCTGGAAGTGCCACCAGGTCTCTCCGAATCAGGACACAAGAACGATTCTCCAGTGAGTTCTGTATTTGATCTCCTTTCTCCTGACCAACTAGTGAACAAAAAAGGAAACCATAAACATTAGTAAAAAAAAACACATGGTCATATTTCAGAGAACCACAACCCTCAGCACTACTGGAGGACTCTGTTTCTTAGGTTACCCAACTTTCTTTTCTTTCTCACTTTTCTTCTGCAAGATGATTGCTCCTTCCATAATCTAAATGTCCTCTGTGGATACTCTGTGCTGATGGAGGACTCCACCATTGTGCCAACTTTGCTCTCTCAAAATACTCTGTGCTGCTGGAGGACTCCACTATTGACTCCTGAAATAGTACTCGTTGTTGGAACACTCTGCTCCTATCTATCTCTGCTGGCCTGAAATACTCTGCACTGCGTTCATTTTGCCATCTAAAGCTGGCCATTTTATTCAGCCAGTTGGATGAACAAAACTACAATGAAAAATGAACAGATTCCTCCATCCACACAAGTGAGGTGGATGAAGGAATCTCCGCTGTTCAAATAAACTGATCAGTGGCTGCAGCCGCTGATCAACCAACGTTTTTCAACATTCTCGTTCATGAAAATCAGACCTAACAATTTACTTTTTTTTGAACCGGGACACCCACACATGGATCAAAATTTGGCTGGACCTTGCTGAATTGGCAGAATTTCGATCCATCTATGGCCAGCTTTATGCTCCTTTCCTGAGAATACTACTGGTATAGGACTCTGTTCCTTCCCTGATCCAACTTTCCTCTCTTGAAACACTATGCTGGTGATGTATTCTGCTCCTTCTGCTAACATGTTAACATTTTTGTCTTTTGCACTTCACATATTGCCATATACTTCCAAACTGAACCCTCTTTATCCAGTCCCTCCACTTACTACAAATAAGTAAAACCTATATGTAGATATAGAAATGTCATTCTTTAGTTCGTGTAGGGACTGGCCAGGGAGGGATTACTTTAAAAGCAGCTTTCCAGCTTGAATATCATAATATGTACTTCACATACACACACAAACCATCTGGAAATAAACAAGTGCTCATCACAGCGTTGGCGAGAGATGTGACTACATTCTGATACAATATATTGCAGTGTCTGTATCAACAGATATTAATTATGTCGGATCTGCCTGACAGAACAAAGGAGGTCCGCACCGCCAGACAGACAGCCACAAAATCTGCCATGGTGGCATCCTTGCAACAAGTACCAGACCTTCCCGGAGTGGCATGGGCACAGGCTACTCCAAACAGATCTGTCATTGTTTAGGACAGGACTAGATGTTGCCCAGACAGAACGGAGGCGCCCACTACCTACAGCAACAGACACTCCATTCTGCCAACCACAGGCAAAGTATGGAACAAGCAGTGACACCACTGCACCTTATTACAGGGTTATATAAAAGAGCTTTTGATAACACTAAAAAAATGCAAATGTTGTGAGATTAAAGGATTACTCCGCTCAAAACAACACTAGCAGTGTTTGGTGGATGCTTTTCACGTTTCTCAGGTGGGGAGTTCCAAGTCTACATACCTGCCACTGCCATTAGGCTACTCCCTTTCTCCCCTGCTGGATTTTTTATTGCTAACATTGTGGAGAAGGAGCAGAAACACTCCAAGGCAGGCGGGAACATAGCTGAGATATACCAGCAGGCGACTGAGCCCACCAGACTCCATTTACAACTAAAAATAACTGAAATTGCATTCTTGGGTAGACGTAGCCACCTTTCATTGCAAAGAAATATCGTTTACTATGATAGGTTTGGTTGGCTGTTATACTGGAGGCGTTATTTAAGGAGAGACGCAGTCTGGAAAGAGTTAACACTGGCTGCGTATCGGGGATTTTGGACAGGTTACACAGTGTTCCACTAAATGCCAGCTCCTCCCAGATTTGTATTCCTATAAATTCCCGGGGAGCAGAACAGCTTCTTGTGGCCTTTAGAACCGGCTTGCTCTGTCCTTTTTTAGAGCTTTGCCTTGTCACAAGTTGTGAAGTTTATAAATACTCGTATTTCACCGGCACCTCGAGTCTCGCAGAACATCTGCCAGTGTGCCTGTGCGATTAAACATTCACCCCTTGTCAGCCAGAGTGGCCACAAAACTCACTAAGGTTATATTAGGATACGCTGGGTGCTCATTCTAACACCTTCCTCTTGTGTCATGGACCAGCAATCAGTAAAGAAGAACTCCACTGAGTGATGCTGGGACACAGAATGGCGACAGGATAAAATGGCTCTAATAATGTAGAAAATCTGAAATATTATTTTGTATGCCAACTTACTTTCTAAAACATTTTGTGTCTGTAAAGGATATTCATAGTATTTTGTTAAAAGTTAGAACTCCCTTCAAAACAGTTTTGGACAGATTTAGAATATCTGTTGGGTTTTGATTATTGCCATTGTTAGTGTTAGAAAGATTCACCTTCATTTCCTGTCTTAATGACCCAAGAGAAAGGGAGAAGAACTCTCCCACTTCTCACTGGAGGTAAGGGGACTTAGCAAATACGAACCTGGCAGATAGAGAATATCATTATTAATTAATATTCTTTCACCCCCGTAGGCAGAGGAGCATAGCCAGGAGGAGTTCAGGATGAAGCTGTATCTTTATCTCTCTATATAGTGGCTGGGTTCCAGAGTGCAGTGTTGCCACCTTCTGTCTTTCTATCAGTTTCCTGGATGAGCTTGTTTGGAGTGTCTATACATATAAGGTGCAGCACTAAAATAACATAAATAAAAACAGCATATTATAGCATAAAATAAAGTGCAAATATCAGATCACACTGAGGTGAACTTGAGTGAATAAAGAGTCCCAAGATAAATGAGGGCCCAATGTGGGGATCCAGTAGATCCTAATGAGTGCGTGGGGCAGAGTTCCAGTGTACCACACGGTGAATCTAGGGTAAAAAATGCACACTCACCAGAAGTACGTCAAAAATACGCATGTGAAATTTATCCTGTTACATCAGGTAGCGGTCATCTACTGCCAAGGTAAGGTCAGGGTCATACACCTTCCAATCGCAACTCAGGGTAGGTACTCCAAAACGTGTCTCAAACGTCACATAGCGTGATACCGTATACACTGAGTTTATTATATCAGAAGGTAACACAACATTGAATGGTAGGGATAAAATGAAAGTAGTGTTACCTTCTGATATAATAAACTCAGTGTATACGGTATCACGCTATGTGGTGTCCCTTATTGGGCTCTCTTCAATGAGAGTCCCCACTTGCAGAACCTGTTCAAAAAGGGACCCCAGATGGTGACACGTTTGAGACACGTTTTGGAGTACCTACCCTGAGTTGCGATTGGAAGGTGTATGACCCTGACCTTACTTTGGCAGTAGATGACCGCTACCTGATGTAACAGGATAAATTTCACATGCGTATTTTTGATGCACTTCTGGTGAGTGCGCATCTTTTACCCTAGATTCACCATGTGGTACACTGGAACTCTGCCCCACGCACTCATTAGGATCTACCGGATCCCCACGTTGGGCCCTCATTTATCTTGGGACTCTTTATTCACTCAAATTCACCTCAGTGTGATCTGATATTTGCACTTTATTTTATGCTACAATATGCTATTTTTATTTATGTTATTATAGCGCTGCACCTTATATGTATGTACTCTGTTGGAAGGTTCATTCTTGGTTACCTTTTTGGTGTTCTAGCTGCTATCTTTTATTAAGTTTTGGATAGCGCTCGCATACTACCTCTTTATTATTGTTTGGAGTGTCGGCACCCAATCTATGCATTAGACTACAGGAGGAGGTTTTGCAGTGCTTTGAGTGGCAATCCAAGTATTCATATATGGGCTATGCTTTACGGTTTCTCTCAATTCAAGTCTAAGGCAGGCCATAGATGATGCAATCTTCTTTCCTTCAATCTGCAACAATGACTGTATTCATGAATGAATCCCTCTTGTGGATGTATTGTATTCTGCTAGTAAAAATCTGACATGCTGTTTGTACCCAAATCAATCGAAGCAAAAACTTGGGTACACTCAGTCTACCCATAGATGGTTTGAATGTTGGCTGGTCCCTACTGAACTGGCCGAGATTTGAACTATCTATGGCCAACTTAACAGTCAGCTCAGACTGATGGAAAATAAGAGAGTCTTGATATCTTGCTTAGTCACTACCCCATTATGCTCTTGTGTTGCAATGCCAAAAGTGTAAGCCATCCCTAGGGGGTGATGAGGATGAATTCCAAACATGGGAAGCACTCACCACATAATATTATTTTCTCCCTCATAGAGGGTGTTTTCATGAAGGTAGAGAGAAGGTCAGGAGCATATTTCCTACCTTATGGAGGGTCATGTTGAAGGATTTGATATCCCAATATAATTAAAAAAGTGGAGAAAATATCAGGAAAAGGGAACTTCCTATCTTATGAAGGGTCATGTTAGGGAATGTGATATCCCAGTTGTCAATGTATTCAGAAAGGTAGAAGGAGTGCCAGGAGGAGAGCATTTTCTACTTTATGGAGGGTCATGTTGGAGGATGTGACATCTCAGTACTGAATGTAAACAGGAAGGTAGAGAGAGGGCAAGAGCAGAGTATTTTCTACCTTATGGGGGGATTCATATTGGAGGGTGTAATAACCAGATAATGAGTGTAATCAGAAAGGTAAAAGAAAGATCAGGAGGAGAATATGTTCTACCTTATGGAGAGTGTCATATCCTGGAGGTAGGTTTAATCAAAAAGATAGAGAAAAGGTCAGGGGCAGTGTATTTTCTACCTTATGGTAGTTCCTTTTGGAGGGCATGACATCCTGGTGGTAAGTGTAATCAGAAAGGTAGAGAAGATCAGGAACTACCTTACGGTGACCTATGTTGGAGGGTGTAATATCCTAATGGTAAGTGTAATCAGAAGATCAGGAGGAGAGTATTTTCTACCTTTCAGAGGGTCACGTGTGTCCACTGTGCCTTTACAGAGTGGTGGGCTCCCACCATGCGAACTTGCCCTCAATCTATCCATTGCTATATGTGCTCCTATTAAGGAGATTAAAAAAATTAATAGAGTTAGAACTGCAGTAGACAGAGGAGCCTTGACATGGGCACTGAAGCTTACGCATACATTTGCAGGTGTGTGCAAACAAAAACCTCTGTTTTAACGTGACTTGTTAGACAGGATCAATTTGGTTGTTTTTGCTTGCTGGTAAGTGTGCTGGGAAATCTTTTGTTTGTTTGTGCCATACATTGCCCTTCAATGTGCAATTTACTGCAAAGGCTAGTTAAAGGGTGGGGAGGTTGCCACTTTTTTGTACAGAGTCATGTTGGAGGATGTGATATCTCAGAGGTAAATGTAATCAGAAAAGAAGAGAAGGGCAAGAGCTGAGTATTTTCTACCTTATGGGGGGCCATGTTTGAGTATGATATCCTGGTGGGGAGTGTAATCAGAAAGGTAAAGACAAGATTGGGAGAAGAGTAATATCTTCCCTATAGAGGTTGATGGTGGATGGTGTGATATCCTAATGTTTAATGTATTCAGAACAGTAGAAAGAAGGTAAGGAGCAGAGTATTCCCTATCCTTAAAGAGGGTCTAAAGCAGTGTTTCTCAACCTTCAGTCGATGCACCCTTTAAAACTATGCACAATCTCGAGGCACCCAATTCTAAAATGTAAAAAGCTAACTAGTAATTTTACATAATTCAGCAGTCTCTATACATGTAGGATACCCAACATTAGGAGGGGATTTTTAAAATGCAACATACCTTTGCTCACTGGTACTGACTACTATTTGAGCATTTCTCTTTTTGTTTCTCGTTTCTCTCTCCCTCATTGAGCTAATGTGACCCCAGTGCTGACGGAGAGGGGCATGGGAGAAGCAAATAAGGATGTCCTCAGGCACCTGCCATCCTCCTTATCAACCTATGATGGCATTGGTTGTTAGGAAGCTGGCCAGCACAGTACCCAAGGTTGTAATGTTGTACAATACAGTCTGTTGCTTTGTGTAACAAAACCAAAAAAAAGGCAGGCTTGCTCCAAGTGCTGGCTTGTTGACAATTTTTGGGCAATTTGACACAATTGTTAGGCATCTTGCCAATGCAGTCCTGAAGAACCCAGAAGGCACCCTGGTTTGAAATGGCTGGTCTACAAAAGATGCTTTAGAAAAGAATGCTCTTGGAAGCTTTGCAGGCTAATAGTGGTAGTGTTGCTGCAACTGGAGAGCTAAAGGCTTACCCTTAAAAACACCCACAAAGCACAGAATATAATCTAAAAAACAGTTATAGATCAACAAAAGGTTATAGAACACGGCAGCGCTCTGTAGCCATAAAGTGTTGGCGCTGTCTAGACATGTGCTGTTGCTTAATACTGTGGTGTAGAGGTCACAGCAAACCGAATCAAGAGAGGAGGGAGAGCTCAGCTTGTATTGTCTCCCCAGTATACAGAGATTAAATATTCCTTTGCCAGGTATTGCAGCAAACATTGGCAGAATTACTGGCAAAGCCAAACACTCACTTCCTGTCCCTTTCCCGGTATATTTACCAACAACCGCTGCTTGGCAATTTGGCTAACGGCTCCGTTACAAACAAAAGAAAATTTGCTAACACAGTACTGCTAGGACACTAATGCCTAACAATGAGGTTTTGTTCCACAATGACACATATGTACACATACTTTGGGATAGGCTACTAATGGTAGCACTTAATATTTACTATGAAAATGTGGATAAAAAGTCTGCCAAATAGTTACATGGTGTATATAATCTGTACTTATTCTAAGTGTATGGACTCTGCACAATGCCACTTCTCTTGTTCTATATGCTGGGTGTAATTCTCAGTATCTGTTCCTACTCTGCATGTATGGATTCTGTACAGTACCACTTCTCTGGTTCTGCATGTTGGGTATAATATTCAGTATGTATGGACACTGCAAAGTAGCACTTCTCTTGTTCAGTATGCTAGGTATTATTCTCAGTATCTAATCCTAGTCTGCATGTATGAGCGCTGTCCAGTTCCACTTCTCTTGTTGGGTATGTAGGCTATTATTCTCAATATCTGATTTTTTGTTTATATTTGAACGCTGCACAGTACCACTCTTCTTGATATAATTCTTTATCTGATAACCAAAGTCATCTGAAGGCGGAGGGCCACTTTATCCAGCACCATAACTCCCTTCCCATGACTGTTCTTATCCTGTTGTGCATTAGTGTGGAATTAGTGTCATCTAGCTTACACCTTTAAGGGTGAGAACATCTGTTTAATGCAAGTAAAAAAAAATTGCATTATCATAGGAAGGAAATGAGAGTCCAGCTAATCCCAGAGCAAGGGACAACTAATCAGCATGCAATGTACCAGCACTGCGGGCAAGAGGAACACGCCCGGCATTAACCCTGTGTATGTATCTGGTAACTCCAGCGTCCAAGTAGAGCCATGACCAGCCTGCAGGCTTACCCACAATACAGGCAGCTGAATTTATACATATGTAAAATATGCCTAAATATATTACAAATATAATTAATACAAATATATATATATATATATATATTTTAATTAGTGTGGGAAATCTAACTTTTAGCGGATAGACAGAAAGACAGAATAAAAAAAATAAATGACTGCAGGAAATCTACCTTTGTGGGAAAGGCAGAGACAATTTGTTGGGGGGGTGTTGGGGGTGTGGAGACACAAATAACTGTGGGTAAAACTCCTGCTTGTGTTAGGGGCAGAGCCAAACTACTGCAGAGAGAATCTCCCATTATAGCAGTCACACTTTTACACTGTCCTACAGACTCTAGCTGCATGGAAAAGCAGAGGATGGGATGGTGTGAAGCATGGGGGGGTTGGGTGGATGGCATGGGAAGCAGTGCACAAGAGGCAAACTTCAGCCCTATTTATATATAGATCATTGAGAAAAGGAAAAAAAAAATTGTTCTACACAGTGTCACTAGTGATAAACCTGTGCGGTTTGCATAGCCAAGCTTACTGTGATAGGAAAGACAGGTACCGTTAAAGGGATACTATCATTTTTTGTCAATTGTTTTAACATTTTACATGTTTAAACGGCTGTGGTATATATCCGTTTTTGCACCCTTTATATAACATCTTTACAAATTAATATTTCATATGAGGTGTGCACAAACTACCCTGGCTCCTTCAGTTGCATGTTAATGCTATTGAGCTCTGTCAACAGGCCTTTTCAGCAAAGCAGGTCAGACTAGTCTTGAATTCAGATTTTAAACAAAAGGAACCTAAAGCTCTATCTGCTTACTGGAAATTAAAATACAACGTATTTATAGACAATATTTCAACTTTAACCAAGCAAAAAAAACGTTTGTATCTTCCCACAGAAAAAATATCAACAAAACCACAATTGCTGTAAGAGCTTTTTTTTTTTTCTTTCTTTTTTTAGGCGAGATCAAGCCTCACATATTTCATCTGCAGATACCTAAACCACCAATATCAAAACATAACCAAATAAATAAAAGCTACAAAATAAACCTTTATTTATTCATTTATTAAACACGATACAGAAGCCCCAGGAGATCCCAACGCTTTAATGGCCTTTGTGTACAGCCTTAGATTGTATTTTACTAAATGACTCTGAAAATGAAGCAAGCTTTGAATGAACAAGCTGCATGTAAAGTGAACTCCAGTGACACACCCCTCTCAACACGGAATAATGTGACATTGTCTCATTGCCAGAGGGCAGCATAACAGGATGTAAGCAAAAATGTGAGACATAGGGAGAGCTGTATAGGAATGGATGAAACATATATTGAAGGCAGAAACTCACATCTGACTGTAATGTTGTCAGGATTCTACAGAATGTTTCTGTTTTTACTTTCCTGCAGGGTCACATTGAGTAAAAAGTAAAATAAAACAACAAAACAGAAAGTTATTGTCGGCCATTCTAATACCCAACAGTTGATTTACTAAACACAAACAGAATGTGCACTTTGCAAGTACAGATGCTCCAGACTTTAGTAAATGAGGTGAAGCTTCACTTTACAAAGATTACCCAATCACATGCAAGGAAAACAAAAAAAGCATTTCACTTGGACATGATTGGATGATGGAAGTCAGCAGAGCTTCCCATCATTTACTAAGCTCAGGAGCAGCTGCACTTGCAAAGTGCACAGTCTAATTGACTGTAGTAAATAAACCCCAATGTGTTCTATGAAGGATTTAAATGAGCTAGTCCCAAGTACAGTCTCAGAAAAGCACGGTCACATTTTTCAGAGTAAATAACCTTACAACACGAGGAACAGTGAGAGAAAGGAGAACACATAGAAAAAAAGATTTAAGATGGAGGCCAATATACCAGCCTAAAAAGTAAACTTGTGCTGAAACAGATGTGTTATCTGTATGTTGGACCTGTTTCCAAAAATGCCATTTCACTGGCTGTCATGCTGATCCACTGGCTACAATGCTTTCTAAATCTGATCAGAACAAGCATATGGTACGTGAAGTCAACCTTAATCTGCACATCTGTTCTGGGCGATTCAGTAAATATTATAGCCAGAAAAATCAGCACGAAAGCAAGACAGCTAGCATTTTCAGAGGTGATCAATCACGGCCTATAACTACATCAACTGGAAAATTATGTTTCCTACCTGAGTATCCCCCAGAGGACTTGATATACATCTGCCCATAATGATCCTCCACCATAGTGTCATAAGCCTCATCCTCCTCCTCGTCTTCCTCATTGTGGTAGGATGTTGGGCTGTCCGTGGTCGGTATGCTGCTTGCACTAGGACTTGTGCGTTCCCCTTGTGAATACGACACTTGCTGTACACTGGGGAAGAGCGTAGCTAGGGTAGACATACCATAGTAAGAAACCCGCTGTAGCTTTGGCGGAGCCACTGCAGACAAGGTTCCTCCTGTGCTGTCCCTGTTTTGAATCTCGGTCGGCCTCTTGCCAGTCATGTTGGGTACCACAATAGGCTGCACCTCCAAGCTCTCATTTTTCACTCGGGTGAGAAGCGGGATGGGCATGGAAGGAGACATTACATAGGAAGCGGAGGTGGCGGCAGCTGTTGTCTGGTTGCAGGGGCTCTGGGGTTCCGAACTGGTATCTTCAATCATGGTGGTCTGAGAGTCACAATGAGGTGAGCTCACCTTGAACATCAAGTCTGTCCCTCGCTCTACGATGTGCTGAATCTGAAGGAAGCCAGCCGTGTACATCACCACCAGCTGCTCGCTTGCCGCCATAGTTAACTTCCCGGTGTAGCAAAATGACAGAATTTGCTGGAAGCACGCTGGCGGCACCGTTGCTGGCAACTCGAAGGCGCTCTTGCTGTTGCCACTGAACAGATCTCTGAAGTATAAGCTGCTGGCCGCTAGGACAGCACGGTGCGCCTTGAAGGCCTGGCCTTTCACCACAATGGAAACATCGCAGTAGAGTCCCATAAGCCTCTGCTCATTCAGGCATCCCAAGACTGTGTTCCCAAAATTGGGGATTTCTATGTGTAACATCTGTGACATGGCTGGGCAGTGACAGAGCAGGCTTTGGACATTCAACAAGGTCAACGCAGAGACTTTTCACATCTGGAAAAAAAAACAAAAAACAAGTTTGGATTAACAAATAAATTAAAGCTAAAAGGCCAGTGACTATGAATTATAATATACAAGAGTTGTCACAAGTCTAAAAAAGAGGAATTTTAGAGTTTTCTAGTAGAGGAGATTGGAAGCTAAATTTCTGATCCTTTGAGTTAAGGTCCATTCACACGGACAGCTACCGCACACTAAACTGCAGCAATTTAATGTATGGCAGCTGTCTGTTCAGGATGTAGTGCGCAAGCGGTACAGGAAGTGAGATGCAAGTTTCAGTGCATCACACAACTCCTTTTTTTCACTCAACTTTATTTGAAGTGTACAAAGTGATGCTTCATTCATGTCACTGTACAGCAGAGCTGTGCGCTGGGCTGCTGTACAGTGACATGCAATCCCATTCTGTGCACTGTGGTAAAATGCAACATGTCTATTTTATCGCAGCTCACTGCAGTGCAGCTCCGGTCTATGTTGCAGTGTGAATGGGACACATAGAAAACAAGTACTTTCTGTGTGTCCTAGTGGTGACTGCTGTTGTTCAAACGTGAAAAATTGCTTGTTACTGCAATATATGTGAACTGGCCCTAGAGATTTTTTTGGTGCTTAGCAGAATTCCGTTCAGTAATTCTATTGCGGGACATGATGAAAGCTGCTCCCCTTTGTGTGCTCAGCTATCCAGCAAATGCAGTAGCCAACATTTTTATCGATACAACATTTTTATGTACATGTTTGTGAATGATGGTTGTAGCAGTTTAATAATTTGTGTGCTCTGTAATCTTTCTGGGTTATAGTGTATTATTTATGTGAAAGTATTTAGTTGGTATTTGCACATTTCAACTTGATGCGGCACATTTTCATGATCATAATTCATGTAGGGATTAAGTGTGCCCTCTAGTGGCTATAGGCAAGATAGATGACAAAGTCAGTATCCTTACTGCCAAGTACAAAAACGTACGGCAAGGTAAGTCGCTTGGAAAGTGCATGGTGTTCAATGAGATACAAAGTGAAGCTAATAAGTTACATACAAAAAAAAAATTACATTTTTCAAACTAAAACCAGTCATGATTTTCTATATCTCCCATGCAATGACATTTCTTTTACATCCATGGCAACCACACTCTGTTCCACAACAGAATTTCTCAGGATGCTCAACCCCCTGCTTCTGTAACTAGATCATAGCCTACTTCAGAACTTCTGAAGTGTTTTAAAGGACAAATTACTGATATCCTTAGTGCATGGAACATACAGTAACATCCCTGTTAATGTTATTAGGGAACATATTTGATTTAAGTTCACAGGTAAAGTGAGATGCAATGTTTCCTTAAAGGACAAGTCCACCTTTTGGTACAAAATAATACATGCACATTTTTTAAAAGGTAAAAAAATGTGCATTTATTATTTTTTGCTGCAGGAGCCTGTAAAGTTTTGCACCAGTAATCAGTAGATCGCTGGTGCCATGCAGTCACCTGTCAGTATATCTGCTTGCCCATATGGGATGTACGAGCAAGCAGATATACTGACAGGAAGATTCAATAAACTACCACGGTTCATTGAGAACTACAAGCCAACAGTCGCTAAGGCTGTCAGGACTTGTAGTTTCTCATTCACAGAGAAGTGATGCGGCCAGGTTTTTTTTTTTTGCCAGCTAGCAGGGGAGAGAAGATCCCCCACTAGCGGTCATTGGCGGCTGGTGCTTTCATAACATGTTACACTCTGAATATGGGTGTAACATGTAACATGTTATGAAAGATGAACTTGTCCTTTAAAGATGAGCTTCAGTCTAAAAGTACTGTAGCTGCTGATTTTTAATAAAAGAATACTTACCTGTCTAGGGATCCAGCACAGCCGTCACCCAAGTTGGTTCTTCATCGGTCTTTGGGTCTCCAGTTTATGTTTACTAAGGGAAGCCAGCTGTGAAAACTTGTGGCTTCAAAAATAGCTTCCCGCTGTGCTTTGTGAATGAGCCCCACAGTCTTCAGGGACCTGTCCGTGTCCCAGAAGGCTGCAAACAAAAGGGGGTGCACTTCAGACTGTCAAAACCAGATACGTGCTCCCCCCCAAAAGAATAAATAAAAGTCTCCATAAGTGTGTGAGGAGGGAGGAGGTGGGAAAACAGAAATTCCCATACATATATAATGCAGTACGTCAATAGCATTAACCAAGCAGTCTTCGTTGAGTCCCCCCATAACCTATCCTTTTACCTGTTGTTTTTGCTGTTATTTTTCCAACTTCCCTTAACAGACCAAGCTGTCCAGAAAAAGTGGCTTAGTATCTACATATAAGACATCTTGGATGAAACATATGTGGTTTTTATTCTCTGCCATGGCCTAACGGTTATCAGTGTCCCCACTGGAGCGTTTTTCCCATACTTCCTGTCTAAATCATTCCTCATCACACTCTGAGAGCTATGTGTGGTCTTTACATAATTTCAGTCACAGAAAAATGGGTTGTGGTGGCAGAAGGTGATGTGGATGTCTATGTACACTACATTGCCAAAAGTATTGGGACACCCCTCCAAATCATTGGATTCAGGTGTTCCAATCACTTCCATGGCCACAGGTATAAAAAATAAAGCCCCTAGGCATGCAGGCTGCTTCTACAAACATTTGTGAAAGAATGGGTCGCTCTCAGGAGCTCAATGAATTCAAGCGTGGTACCGTGATAGCTTACCACCTGTGCAATAAGTCCATCCATGAAATTTTCTTGCTACAAAATATTCCACGGTCAACTCTTAGTGGTATTATAAGAAAGTGGAAGCAACTGGAAACAACAGCAACTCAGCTACAAAGTGGTAGGCCACGTGAAATGAAAGAACGGGGTCAGGACATGCTAAAGCACACAGTGCGTAGAAGTAGCCAACTGTCTACAGAGTCAATAGCTAAAGACCTCCAGATTTTGTGTGGCCTTCAGATTAGCACAACAGTGCTATAGAGAGCTTAATGGAATGGGTTTCCATGGCCGAGCAGCTGCATCCAAGCCTTGCATGTGCCTTACATATACCAAGTGCTATGCAAAGCGTCGGATGCAGTGGTGTAAAGCATGTCGCCACTGGACTCTAGAGCAGTGGAAACGTGTTCTCTGGAGGGACAAATCACACTTCTCTGTCTGGCAATCTGATGGACGTGTCTAGGTTTGGCGGTTGCCAGGAGAATAGTACTTGCCTGACTGCATTGTGCCAAGTGTAAAGTTTGGTGGAGAGGGGATTATGGTGTGTGGTTGTTTTTCAGGTTATGGGCTTGGCCCCTTAGTTTCAGCAAAGGGAACTCTTAACGCATCAGTATACCAAGACATTTTGGACAATTTCACGCTCTCAACTTTGTGGGAACAGTTTAGGGATGGCCCCTTCCTGTTTCAACATGTCTGCCCACCAGTGCGCAAAGCAAGGTCCATAAAGACATGGATGAGCAAGTTTGAGATGGAGGAACATGACTGGCTTGCACAGTGCTGACCTCAACCTGATAGAATACCATTGGGATGAATTAGAGTGGAGACTGCAAGGCAGACCACCTCATCCGACATCAGTGGCTGACCTCACAAATGTGCTTCTGGAAGAATGGTCAAACATTCCCATAGACACACTCCTAAACCTTGTGGACAGCCTTCCCAGAAGAGTTGAAGCTGTTATAGCTGCAAAGGGTGGGCCAACCCAATATTGAACCCTACAGACTAAGACTGGGATGCCATTAAAGTTCATGTGTGTGTAAAGGCAGGCGTCCCAATACTTTTGGCAATATGGTGTATGTGTAGCGAAACTCTGGTGAGGGCTTAGACTTCAAACAACCCTCTGTTCTCCGGAATCATGGGTTGTATATGACTGAGCAGAATCTTCAGTATAAAAACTAAACAGAGTTTATCTCTTCCCTGGAGATTCTTTGTGAGGCAGAGCCCCTCGACAGGAGATAAACTTTAGACAACGTTCTGCTAGTTTTCAGCAGCAAGCTCACTGGTAGCAGATGGAGAATGATTGTGTCTGCTGGCACGAAGAAGAGCGGAGAACCCCAGTTCACGCAAAAAGGCTGTAAATCGTTCTGTCTGGTTATTATGCCTCAAACATGCAATATGTTGTGGATTTTCAACTTATGTTAGCACTCAACGACTCAGCGCTGACTCACCGCAGTTCACCAGTGAAGAATGCAAGCATACTGTAGAGAAAATGTGAACTTAGTCTTCCTCAACCTGACTATTTCCAAATGAAGGACAAGGGGCGAGAGCTCCTCATACAGCAAGGACCATAGTGAGGGGACAGAGCTAGACACCCATTGGCTTTGGCTGGGACTTTTGAACTCATTAAAGGAGTATTTAAGGGTAAATCTTTCCATTTTTTTTTGTTTGTTTTGGATAAAACGTAATGGTTAGAACTTTTATCATTTTTGTTTTTTTTGTCTCTGTCTCCTGTTTGGAAGACTTTTCTTTACATACTTGAATGTTACTTCAAGTGGTATCAAAGCCTAAGGCCTCTTTCACATGTAGGGTCCGATTAGGTCTGCCTGTATTAATTTTCCAGGCGGACCTGAGCGGATGGCCCATTCTCATCTCTATGGACCAGGGGGTGTAAACTGATGTGTTCATTTACACCTGCCTACCTCCGATCAGATTCGCTCCACTAAAGAAAAATGGAAGGGGATCCATCCTCCTCTATATAGGCGAATCATATCGGAGGGCAGTCGGGTGTAAACAGACAGCTGCTTCATTTACACCCAGCCGCCCATAGAGTAGAGCAGGCTCTGTATGTGTCAGCTCTGCAGAAACTGAGCGGACATAGACCTGTCATCTGCCCGCTCAGCAGCGGATTAGCAGAGCAGATTCTGCCCTGTGCAGAATGCAAAAAAGATCTGTATACTTACCATTCTTTAAATCAGAGCTCTGGGCTCCCCCTAAAGAAATAACAGTCAGCAGCTACAAATACTGTAGCTGCTGACTTTTAATGTAAGGGCACTTACCTGTCCCGGGGGTCCAGCGATGTCTTCACCGGAGTCAATTCTTCAGTTGGCTTCGGGTGCTGGTGCCGGCATCTTCAGTAAGGGAAAGCAGATGTGAAGCCTTGCAGTTTCACAGCCAGTTTGCTACTGCGCATGCGCAAAACGAGCTGCACTTTGTGAATGGTCCGCAGTCTTCTGGGACTGGTGAAGTGTCCCAGAAGGTCACGGGGGTTGGGAGAGGGGGACTGAACTTCTGGCTCAGATTGCCACAGAAATCTGACCCCGAAGTGTGAGTGGGTACCTGTTAAAATCAGATACCCTCTCCCCCCCCAAAAAAGTGGCAAATGTGGCAGTGGAGGGGGGGAGGAGGCAGACAAAAAGAACTTCCCTTTTGGCTGGAGTTCCACTTTAATCTGGTCCATTTATGCGATTCTTGTGTAAGGGACTGCTCTACAACGGATGTGAATTCCAGGAGTTGTGACATCAATCATAGGCTCCCATGGCCCAGCCTTTGTCGGCTCTCCTTCTCCCCTGCAGCAGCTGCTCACTGACACTGGGGAGCTGAAGGTGCAGGATTACCTTATCAGACTGGAGCAAACTAAAAATAAGTAAATGCACAGAACTTTTTTTATACAGGGTATGCAGGATATGTGGTGGAGGGGAAGGGAACATTTTTATGAATAGTTAGACCTAGGCTATTCTTCCTCTTTTTAACTCACAAAGTAGCCTTGAATGCTTTCAGCATCCTCACAATTTGTAGAATTGCCCTCTACTGCTCACCCCCAAGATGGATTAAAGTGGTTGTAAAGGCTGAAGGTTTTTTACTTTCATGCATTCTATGCATTAATGTAAAAAAACCCACCTGTGCGCAGCAGTGCCCCCAGCACCCTCAATACTTACCTGAGCCTCATTGTGATCCAGCGATATGCACGACAGCCTCGGCTGTCCCAGGTCTTTGCCTCCTCATTGACTGAGACAGCAAGCGGGAGCCATTGGCTCCCACTACTGTCAATCACAGCCAGTCAGCCAATGAGGAGAAAGAGGGGTGGGGCCAAGTCACGGCTCTGTGTGTGGATAGACACATGGAGCAGCAGGTGCCCCCATAGCAAGTTGCTTGCTGTGGGGGCACTTGACAGGGGGGAGGGGCCAGGAGAGCCTGCAGTGGACCTCAGAAGAGGAGGATTGGGGCTGTTCTGTGCAAAACCTGTGCACAGCAGGTAAGTATAGACATGTTTGTTATTTTCCACAAAAAAAAGAACCTTTAGAATCGCTTTAAGGTCCATGCTATGCATAGACCACAAAGAACGCAAAGTGTTTGCTCCAAACATACAGAAGTGAGGGAAATGGAAAGGTTCAGGAGCTCACAGAGGATTTTACAAGCAAGCAGAAAAATGCAGTAAAAAACTATTTCATGAAAAACAGAAAACATGGCCATTAAGTAGCGGATGGGTAGGAATTATTTTTTGAGAATAGGGATATTGTTTAGTATCACTTTAACTACCTGCCCTGGAAACGCAACAGAGAAAATCTCCTTCAGATTCAGAAAACACTTTTCTTAGGCATCTGTCACTAGAACTGGTGTCTCCAATGAAAGATTTCCTCTTACTTTCTGTGCCAATGGTCACCAGGACGAATGGAGAGGAAGAAACTTTCCAACAAAGACACAGGCAGTAATAAATACCAGGAAGGTGTTCTAACCCTTCCCTATCCTTTTTGGCTGAAGATTCAATCTAATCTCTGGGTTTACTGAACAGAAAGTCAACGGTACATTTGTATCCATCTCCTACTACTGTGTCATCTTCATATAAATATCTAAACTTCTGATAAGATGAGCACACATTTCTAAAGACATCATTCAAACCTCATCTATATAAACCAACATGTTTCAATATCTACTGGTCCCCTTTGTATACTGCGTCCACCATTCTCAACAAACGGTTCAGGGTTAGACACACATACAAAATGAACCATTAATGCTCCATAGGCATCCCAGATATATAGGGTGTATCGTGCTGCATCAATGACTTAAGTCCTCAGGCTGGAAATCTGTCTACAATGGGACAATCAGATGTGTAAATACAATCTGACCACGGAATGACCGTTATTTACCATTGCAGGAGTGTGAACATTTTAAGTGCCCCGTCCTGCTTTTGATGTGGTGGGCAGGCAGTTTGCAGGTACCCCCAATATCGGCCTAATCTCTATGGGAAGGGCGGCAGTAGCTGGTCAAACAATCTGAACTGAGTTTGTCTGCTGGAGCCCATAAACATCACCATCATCATAGCTATCTTCTATGCGTATACCTTCATGGGACAAAAACTGCAAAAAGGACTTGGACACTCCATAATTAAAATGTAACATGTCCACCAGGTCACTTAGTGTAATGTTACAATGTAACAATATAAGAGAAATGTTACAATGTAACAACAATTATTCAAAGTATGACCACTGCTTCTGACTCCAGGCAACACTTATTATTATTTATAAATATTTTCACAGGATTCTCACATCCTTCTTCCATGTTTCTAGTTGGATTTAATTGGGAAAACATGTGAATCCTGGAAGAAAGTTGTGTGAAAACATTTAAAAATAGATTGTAGATTTAAACTGAAGTTGAAAGGATATGTTTTCCACTGCTGATTATTCAACAAGAGCAATATTGAACAAAAGAAAGAAATCATTAATGTCAGGAATCGTTCAGCTTCCTCTACAACACTGAGATCTTGGTAACAGTTGATTTATTTTAAAGGAGGACACTGAAAAAGCACTTTGTGCACATAAACTAGCGGCACAGCATAGGTCATTACAGTAAAAAAAAAAAAAAAAAATTCTTGACCTACAAATGTGAAAACTAAAATAATAAACAAAAAAGCAAAAAAAAAAAAAAACCAAAACAAAAAAAAAAAACAACCTAGGGCCCCTATGTCAGCTTTTGAATTTTGAGTTTCTGTGGCCACAATACCCTCCTCAATCTCTGCGTTCCATTATATGGCAGAAGATATATCCTCTCTGAGCTCCTGTTTTTTTGGGAAATGCAGCATTCTCAGCTTTTAAACAGCATAGGTTTTGAAGAACTCTCAAGTTACATACAGCTCCTGATGTAATACATTTACATTGCCTGCAATGAGTGGCAGCCTATGTTCTAGTTCTGACCCCTCAAATTCCATCAGATTTTAACATTTGTGGTATGTGTATAGGAGCTAAGGATGCAAATTTTGCAAGACCCACCTGCCCCCCGTTCTTTGCTTTGCTGCTTTCATCAGCTGTCAGTCATTCTGACACACAGGTCCTAGATACATTGAGTGGCTGAAGTCAATGTATTGCTGTCGGCTTATGTCCCTCAATGTACGCAGCTATAAGGCAGCACATCTATACTGAATGGGTTGTCAATGCAAGTTTTATCAGACCTGCACGTTTGTTTTCACCAGTGTGGGTAAAGATGTGGGGTAAGGATGCCATTTAAAATAAATGATGTGTTATTTTGTGATGTTCTGACCTGACATATAAATTGCATGCTGATGCAAACAGAGATATGAATATGGTCTAAAAAGAGCTACTAAACATTTACAGTAACATTATCTGACCCTTTGTCGTAGCTAAAATTGCAAACAATCATTTAGACATGAGGGAGACCTTTTTAGGATTGGTAAAAGGGTCATTTGCACTGATATCTTGTCCAGCAGGTAATTCTGGACAGCCAAAATAACAGAAACAAAGTTGCTTTTCTTTAACTATATAGGTAGGTAATCTTTCCACTGGAGAAAATATTAGAGGATCATAAAACTGCACGGCGAGTACTTTACGTCAGCAATTTCTGGGAAATACAGAATTATTCCTAAACCCCGGGGGGCTGGAAGTAAATCCTCTGGCCTCTCAACCTCTCAGGTGCTGAAATGTTTAAGTAGTCAAAAGGTATAACGAAGGCTCCTGCCAACTCACAGATATCAGGACAGGTTTGAACTTTGGGGTTTTGGATCCTGAAGTAAGCCTACCCAGATAACAAAACTGGACAGGACTGTAATATAATCAGCTATGAAAATAATACCAGTTTCATTCCCTGTGTTTGGACACGCTGGTAAAGCTTACAGTTCTAGGGTGCATTTTGTTTCTTCATTTACCTCTGATATATTCCACAGTGCTGTACAGAGAACACTAAATCAGTCACTAACCGGAAAAGCTTACACTCTAATGTTCCCACCACAGTCACGTTATGTGTATTATACATTTATATAGTTCTTTCATATTCTGCAGTGTTGTTCAAAAAAAAACAAAAAACACTGAACCAGTCACATCCATCTCTGACCACAGGAGCTTACACTCTAATGTCTTACCATAGTTACATACTAATATTTTTATACATTTCTATAGCTCTGACATATTCCGCAGTGCTGTACAGAGAACACTAAACCAGTCATATCAGCATCTAACCAGAGGAGCTTAAACTCTAATATCCTCGACACAGTCACACGTTATGATTAGAATACATTTATATAGTTCTTCCATATTCTGGAGCGTTGTACAAAAAACAATGAACCAGTCACTTCAATCTCTGACCAGAGGAGCTTACACTTTAATGTTCCCACCACAATCACATACTAATATTATTATACATTTCTAGAGCTCTGACATATTCCGCAGTGCCGTACAGAGAATACTGATCTTGGTCTCTGAACCAAAGGAGCTTACACTCAAATATACCTACTTCAATACAAACATTAGTAGTAGTAGACAATTATTATTAGAATATGGTGATATCAGTTAGAGCTATAGAATATGTTCTGACACACACAAGCCAATTTAGGTGAAGGTGATTAACCTACCAGAAGAATTTTGAATTGTAGCAAGAAGAGGATGCCACTGAAAGAAGCCTGAACAAACATGGTAAGACATACAAACTTCATGCAAGTAATATCCTTTGATGGGAGCCAAACACAGGATCCCCAGTGCTGCAAGTGAAGACCCCAACCACATATGGAATTGCTACATTTCCCTTGCTGTCATGGAGTAATGTAGACAGCCCTTACGGCCGTCTGCAGAATGCTCCCACAGACACAACATTCCATCAATGACAATGTGCAAAGTGCAATATCCAATCCTTGCTGCTCATTCAACTGCTTCACTGACAAAGCTGCCCATGTCTGCGACCTCCCTGGCAAAGAGCAAAATCTCAACATGTCCCAATTGGCACAAGAAACACTTTGAGATTCTGTACATGGATAATGGGACAAGACAGCTGGTACATATTGTTTATAACCTTTTCTTGGTCTGCCTCAATTTGCCAGACAGGT
Organism: Staurois parvus; assembly: GCF_062004578.1. Classification (NCBI taxonomy): domain Eukaryota; kingdom Metazoa; phylum Chordata; class Amphibia; order Anura; family Ranidae; genus Staurois; species Staurois parvus. The sequence continues at coordinate 58,290 of NW_028318148.1, read as the reverse complement.
GAAGTTACTAATGTTTCACACAAAACAAAAATTTAGTCATTTTTCTATTCTTAATGCGAGTTGGCCATTCTATTTAGGAAGTGGATGTTCCCCGGCAGTACCATGCCAGGGACAGCGCTGAGACTTTGTGATTAGCATGAAACACTGGGATCTGGGTTCATATACCAATAGGACTATCTGCATGAAGTTTCCTCCAGCTGCTCTGGTTTCCTCTAACAAAGTAGGTTATTGGCATCTGAATAAACTGGCCCTAGACTGTGCAGGTTATTGTATAAATGTGCCTATATAGTGCAGTGGGGGAAATATTCTCTGTAAAGTGCTGTAGATTATGTCATAGGGTGGTATAAATTATTATTATTATTATACAGGATTTATATAGCGCCAACAGTTTGCTCAGCACTTTACAATATAATGGGAGACAATACAGCAACAATACAGTTCAATACAAGAGGGTTAGGATAAATGTATCATATTAGTACAGTACTGTGTGAATGTGGTGGGTACATTGGAGTGTAAGCTCCTCTGGTGCAAGGAATGACAATAATAGTTTAGTGTACTCTACACAGCACTGTTGAAAATGTCAGAGTTACAAAATGTGTAATAGTAATGACTGTAGTAGGGACATTAGAGTGTAAGCTCCTCTGGTGCAGAACTTGTACACCTAGTTCAGTGTGTTCTCTGTACAGTAATCAATATATATCAGAGCTATATAAATGTTTAATAGTAAGTGACTGTGGTGGGGACATTAGAGTGTAAGCTCCTCTGGTGCAGAACTTGTACACCTAGTTCAGTGTGTTCTCTGTCAGCACTCAATATATGTCAGAGCTATATAAATGTTTAATAATCGTATGTGACTGTGGTGGGGACAGTAGAGTGTAAGCTCCTCTGGTGCAGAACTTATACACCTGGTTGTATGTTCTCTGCACAGCACTCAATATATGCCAGAGCTAGATAAATGTTTAATAATCATGTGACTGTGCTGGGGACAGTAGAGTGTAAGCTCCTCTGGTGCAGAACTTGTATACCTAGTTGTATGTTCTCTGTACAGCACTCAATATATGCCAGAGCTAGATAAATGTTTAATAATCGTACGTGACTATGGTGGGGACAGTAGAGTGTAAGCTCCTCTGATGCAGAGACTGCAGTGAATGGTACGATGTTCTCTGTACAACACTGCGGAATATGTCAGAGCTTTAGAAATGCAAATTAGTAGTAGTGTGCTACTTTAGTGGACACAGAGTGTAAGCTCCTCTGGCACAGAGACTAATGAGACAACACTGCAGAACATGTCAGAGGTACATGGAAAATAATAAAACATATAAAGCATAACTGATATTGAATAATATTCAAGATGAGCATTTCATCAACACAATTCGCTGTTCCCAGATGAAAATCACCTCTAGACGCAGCTGCCCCAAACATTCCTACTGAAACACCCATAGACTAAACCCCACACACAAGAGGACACCCGTATGCTCAAACAATAATAAAAATATATTTCATAAGTTATCTTATCTCTCAAGCATGTAATTACAACCTTAAACAAGATATAAAATCTTTTACCGCTCTCTCTGGCATGCCTGTAAAAATTTGCCTATTGAGAAAAACTTTTGATTTATTGACCAGCCAAGTAGTTGCAGCAAAGCAAAAAAGGAAAAAAAACCTGACAGATCTGAGGCTGGTGGGATGGAGAGCTGCCTCAGGGCAAGTAAAGGGTTAACCCACTCAAGACTTGGCTGGAGAACCAAACCCTGGTTGCAAAGGGGTTAAATGACTCCCAGGACGGTGACAATGGAGATGTCAGGGGAAGACAGGTCTTGCTCTAGGCTGTGTTTTGAATGCAAGGTTGTGTTACTTACATGGCTGAGATTTTCTTTACGGGTTTCCAAAGCTGGGGATGGGGAGGGGGGGCTTCCTAAATATCCAAAGGCGACACTGGTGGCCTGGCTTGCGATGACATCCAAGGCAAACAAGACGGCAGTCAGCGCACTCCTATTTGTGTGGCATGGGCTGGCGATGGAATAAACTGAATGGGCATTACAGCCTATAGAACATGCTGCAGTGCGAACTGAGAATTCTAAATTTTTAATACCCCGCCGGGAAGGGAGGGGGACGGTGGAGGGGGGGGGGGGCAGCACCTCTGTGCCTCTAATCGGAGACTCCTATGATCTTTGCTCTCTGAAAGCTTTGAAAAGGAGAGTTGAGAAAAGTGCAAGGATGCTTTTCTTTTTTTTTTCCCCAAGTCAGACATGAAACCTCTAATGCATCCCCCCTCCTCCCTTTTTCCTCTGTGTCTGGGATCTAAGACGATGCAGTGAGCTCAAAAACCCTTTAATATGTGTCGCTATTCTCAGCCCGTGTTAGAGTATTGCATCCAATTACCTTCCGGCAGGGTATGTCAGGACAATAGCCCAGACACTTGTGCTGTAATAACATTTGTCTTTTGCTGCATTAAAGCGGAAGAGAACACTTCCCAAATCCCACTGCCACATGCCAAAAAATGATCATTTATTTATGGTCTCAACATATGCAGGACTGGAGTTACCCTACTAAGCAGGTGATTGCTATTACCTTCCTAACCCCAAGATAGAATTACTAAAGCTTCCTCCCCTTTAAAGCCCATAGAAGGACTAGATCTGGGATGTAAAAATCCCCGTGAAATAGCTTGTCCGAGGGAGTAACGAGTGAAACTATTGTGTCCCCCATGTTGATAAGCAGCCTGAAAAGCAGACAGAGAATAGAGACGGAGACAGACATGCGATAGGGGAGGAGGGCTAGATGTCCCACTTCTAATGTCTGCAAACCATGACACACCAACGCAAGCTTTAACGACTCCATAGAAAACCTTCGCAGCATTGCAAACTTGCCCCGACAGCTCTTCACCTACCTTAAACCGCCGGAGTGGTCCCAAGTATCCAGACATCGGTCAGGAGGAGAGAAGACAGTGCGTCCCACTTGGTTTTCTCCGGTTCACTAGGAAGCGTCGAGGGAGGAAAGAGAGAAAAAAATATATACATCAGCATCCGAGAAAAAGCCTCTGTTTTTGGATCTCAAGGTTTTAGCAAGTCAAAATGTCCAACACAGCAGTGCATAGCATGTCAATGACTGTGGCCGGATGCAGATTAGCATTCAGAGGCTCTCTGCGCAATGAATAGCACCCTTTGATTAGAGACCTGAAGAACATGCCAGCCCAGAGCCTCAGCTTTCAGAAGAAAAAAAAAAAAAAAAAAACCGAGGACGCTCAGTGCCAGAAGAATGCTCTCAGTGTTGGTACAAGGCAGACTTTTGATGAGTCACTGCAATGCAAACAAAGATGGCAGGAGTTTTTTTTTTTTTTACTGTACTGTATGCTGATGGGGTGCTTAGTGGTGCCACAGCAACACAGACAGGACTGAGGATTTATGGTGCAGTTTTGCATATGAATGACACTGTAAACTGCCTCCCCTGCCATCCAGTCCGGAGTGTCAAAGCATTTCAACTATTCCAAACAGTCTGCAAGGTTGGCAGAGATGGTGTTTAACTCCTGCAGCTGGGAGGGGAGCTGCGAATGAGCAGCAGGCATGGTTGCAAAAGCTGGAAGGGTGCCACGAGTTTTATTGTACAGTGCTGCTATCTCCCCTTTCTATTCTTTTTCTCTCCAGTTTTAGGAGTGGGAGTTTCTTCTGCCCCTTTGCTGCAGGGCGGCAGGCACAGGAGAACAGGGAAGGTCTAGCTGCTGTACCAGAGAGCTGGCACCCCTGACCTGACAATGCTTTGCAGGACAAAACCACAGCCATACCTGGGAACTGTCTAGATCTGACCCAAACACTTTTAGGTGACACCCCGCTATTCAGGGTCATCAATGCTTTTTGAATTTGTCACAAATTTTCTACTGTTCTTCTTAATTGAAATCTTTTTCCAACCCCTGCATTATTCGTTTTTGTGTTTCAAGTGCACATCTAGTCTTTGAAAAAGAAATCTGTCACAGAATGCAGTAAGGTCTGCATCAAACAGACAGTTGTGCCACTGAAAACACTGGAGGGCAATTGCACTTCCATTACGGCTAAGTTTCCAAAGACAGTTCACCCATTTATCTTTATAGATCATGCTTACCAGCCACCTACAGAGTGCATTGACTGTGTTGCCTTCACATACATAAATGCCAAAAAAGAAGCTAACATGCCTCAAAGTTTTAATGTAATTTGAAATTGTGATATTTAGCCCCACCTCCCACACAAACTTAACCCTATTAAGCACCTCCTCCAATTTTAAGAGTCTGCGTTGATGGACTTTGTACTTGTGTCAATGGAATCAGCTTGATATTAGTTTGCGATGCTTCTGGGATCATATAGAATTCACTGACAGGTGCATTTAACCTGCTTAAAATGGGTTTTGCATTAAAATGTTACTAAACCCCGGATTCTGCATTCACTATATCTGGTCTCCCCGGACCCAGCATTCACAATATCTGGTCTCCCCGGACCTTACATTCACTATATCCGGTCTCCCACAGTACACAGAACATGGAAATTCAATTATTTTAGAAAATATAAACTGCTAAATACCCTTTTTCATCAGAAGTTAGAGCAGTCTTGTGACTTCTATCAGTGTTCAGCAAAGCACTAGCTAAAGTTTGTATTAGGAGTTTTCTTTCTGCTCTAGGAGGATGCAAAACCCCTGACCTCTGTCTGACCAGTGCCAATTGGCCCTGTGCTAATCACATGCACTCTCCCAAGAAAAAACAAAAACCACTCTAGCAATACACACCAAACTGAGCATGTGCAAAATGCCTATGGTTCAGTCTGTCTTATCAGGAGATAAGAGGTGGTCGCTTGAAAAAGGAGAGGATCAGAGAATAAGGGATTAAAACGGCCTTTTTGCACAATGAAGAGGATTAATCCCTTAGGTTCCACAGTGAGTATAACAAGCATGTTTTACTGCATATACAGACTGATTTTACTGTTGTGGGTTTAATGACACTTCAATACAGACTTGTATAGGAATGCACAACATGCTGAGAAATGTCTGTGAAAGAAAAATATTCTTGACACTCATCCACCCCTACTGACTCCAAACAGGATGGATCTGTAAATTCTCGCTTTGCAGGCATTGAGACTCAATAGACCAGGAAACAATCTTCCAATTTTAAGCTTCGTTTTGGTGATCTGGTGTTTTGTGATCAGGGAAAGCTGTGGGCTGTCAGCCTAAACCAGTCTGGCCATTGTCTTCTGACCTCTCTCAGAAATGTAACTCCAGAATGACTAAAACCACTGTCCAGTTTTTGTTCTCAGTTGCGAGATTTCCTCTCACTTTCTTATATGAAAACAGCATGGCAACAGCAATAAAAATCTAACAAATGATCAAACCCCTACCTGTATAATCCAAAAGAGTCTGTGCCTACAAGTTCCAAATTAGGAAAATCCTCCAAATTATCATTTTTTTGGCTACACCCTCTCCCTTTGCTATAGGTTGTTCCACCCCAGCACTCGCCTTAAGAGTAGAACACATTACTGTCATTTTATGATGGCAGTTGGTAAACAATGTGGCTAAACAAAAGCCAAAGCTAGATTCTCATTCACAGCTTAATACATAATCCTCAATTATCTGGAATTCACACAAAGAAACACTTTACAAGGTGAAGATTATCTTGAAAGAGTACAAAATGTGTACCAGCTTGCTCAGCATAGGTATGGTCACATGTGAGGCTAGGCATTAAACACAGATACACATGTATGGTACGTGTAGTAGATTAAGAGCAAAGTTCACCTTTTGGGAAAAAAAATAATAAATGCACATTTTTGCAGAAAATAAAATGTGCATTTATTTTTCCTGCAGGAGCCTGCAAAGCAATGCACCCATGATCAGTGGATCACGGGAGTAATGTCAGGCTCCTGCAGATTAGCCCTACACCTTTCAGCCTGTATTTCTGTACAGGATGTCAGTTTGAAAGCTGCAGGGCTTGTGAATGAACTACAAGCACAGTCATCAGTGCTCTCACAGGTCATTGAGAACTGCAAACCATCTGCTGAGGTGGCAGACAAGGATTGTAGTTCTCTCATCCACAGATTCCTGTTTTCAAAAAGTGACAGTGGGTGCAGGGAGAGGATCCACCATTTGCTGTCACGGGTGTAACATGTAACATACTCAAAGACCACTTCAAAATTACAGAAAAAAAAAATGTGTACTTTCTTCTTGAAGTCTGTTGAGAGACACAAACATTCAGAAACAATCAGGTTATATCTGCTGCCTACATGAGGTTTGGATATTGGCAAAAAAATAAAGAGTTATTGAAAGACAGCCCCCCCATAATCCCACCTCTTACCACCATGTCTCAGTTTTCTAAGCAAGCAGTATATAAGGCCAATAAATACAAGAGTGGCAGGACCTGTGTTCCTCAATCTACTCCAAAAGAAAAGAGGTGTCCACTGTCAGACACAGGAGTTCAGGAATACTGAAACAGTCAGGACAACCAAAAGCAGTCCAGCTCAGCGGTAGGCAGAAGCCACTGATGAATCTAAGATGGAACAGGGGCTGTCTGCAACAAACAGAAGAACTTATGCCTGAATCTCAAAAAAAGAGGAGGAGAAGTTGCCAACAGGAAAGGAGACCTTCCAACATCCCAAGACAGGTCACAGAGGTTCAACCTGATGCTCAGACAAGGATAAAGCTGCCCATAGATGGATTTAAACTCAGCCAGTTCAGCAGGAACCAGACAAATTTCTATTCATGTATGGGCACTGTGGTTGTACAGATGTCAATCTAATGATCACTTTCTGTACAACTGTTCTGCTGGAAAATCTCTTCCTTGATTAGTGGTGCAGGCTATAGCCTGAATCAAACAACCAGCAACAGATGGAATAATATACCAAAATCCAATATACACTAACGGGGAAAACAGACCAACAACAAGAAAGGTCAACAAAAGGGAACAATTAAAGGTTACTCAGCCTCAAAACAGATCCCTAAAGGGAAAACTGGACAACGGGTCCAAAAGACCAGGTGGTCTAAGGATGACAAAAGACTTAAGGAAAAAAACGAAACCTATTCTGCTATTCATACATTCAAGGTGTAGGGGGCAATTCCCCACCCCTACTGAGCTTTTGTATTCTGACAGCAGGGAGACTAGTTTAAAGAACTTACCATAGAGATTGTGGATTACCCTCAGTAAAAGGGCCTGACTACAAATGATCCAAACCCACAAAGACCCCTGGATGCAATTTTCCACAGGAGGTCCTGCATGATGAAAATCAATAGGAACACCAAGTCCTGGAGTGATAGTTTCTTCCTGCTGTGTAAGACATAACCACACCCAAATGTACAAAATTTAATCCCCAGAATAGGACACTATAGGATGGAGAGGCCCAAAAAGCAAAAAAAAACAATGCCTCTAAGAGAAACGAGCAAATCAGAGTAACATCCTCAGTATCATCCAGCATAGGGACAAGGTCACTCACCCTGTTACAGAGAGCACTCCCAAGTCCTAAAGGTCTTACAGCACCAAGGTAATGTCCAACAGAGTACAGGTCAAGGGACCTACTCACAGAAGAACCCCCCAAAGAAGCAGACCCCAACTGTTCCATGGAACCATACTTGATTTCCAGACATGAAGACAGTCCTGGGTCCATGAAAACTTCCAGGATGTGGGCCCATTGAAAAATTCAAGCAATCGGAGTCTCGAAATAAAATGGGAAGTTCACCTTAGAGTCCCACAATTAGAATGCCAAAAAAAGGCATTAGGGCAGACATAGGATTCAGTGTTGTCAACAACAACCACTGCCCTTGAAAAACAGTGAGTGATCAGGCTAGAGGAAGGAGCAGGGGAAACTGTTCCCAACTGACTCACTCAGAAGGTCCCCCTGGGGGAGGGAATACTGAGGAAAATTATTCAAGGATACACAAATTTCCTGAGGAGATGGAATGCCCTCGTAGAGAATAACTCCCAAGGGCAAGTTCCTACTAAGTCAGGAACAGGGAGTCCCAAAGTGCAGGCAACTTGAGGTCTGAATAAAGTCACATACCACAGGGCAGGTGAAATAAATTGCTGAAATAAAAGCATTCAAAAGCCAAGAAGGTCCAATACCTGGGGACACATCTGCTTGTCGAAACAGCCCTCACTTGTAGAAGTGGGAGGGAACTTTCATGCTAAAGGCTTGTGACAGGTGTTAGCAGATTTCCGACTTTTGGATCTATGTTCTTCGGAACACAAGTTCAGAAACTTGTAGCAGAATGTCGCAACTAAAGCACAAGGCTTTGGACATATGCTCCAACTGCTCCATAAATGTGGGGATCTACACCAGCGTAAGAAGCAATTTCACTAAGAAGTTTAATCCATTCTGATGTTACAGGATAATTGGTGATCTGAGTGGGAAGTATGTCAAAGATGCAGTCTGCAGTATCTGTATTTAAGGAGGAGACAGAAAACAAATGTTGCTCACTTGAAATCCCAGTTTTATGTGTTAAACAGAAATGGATCACAGTATAGAAATAATTAGGCCACATTGAAAAAAAAGGCAACAATTTGTATTAGAGAATTACCATTAATAACATATAGGATAATAAACAGAGAAACTGAGTGTTGGGACAAACACAAAACTGAACTATAGCATAAAGTGTGGCTAACTTGTATTTAAAGAGGAAACAGAAAAACAAGTTGCTCACTTGCATTCCAAGTTGTGAGCTTGTTGATATAGTCTCCTGAAATCACACTTCAAATCATCAGAGTTCCCTCTAACTGCAGCCTAGTAATAGCATTACTTGGAGGTTTATTCATTTTCTTGCTACACTGGCATGGTATGACACATCAGGGTTATCGTCACCACATGATGGAGGGCCAAACCAGTTAACTTAATTGAGATTTAAAGAGGGAATTCAACTTCCCATCAGTTAAGTCCCCAATCCCCCTTCTAGTGGTATCTCTGTTAAAGTTAATCAGTGGATCATCCACAGGCCACCTCATAGTAAATAGAATGATATACTTTGGCACAGTCTCAGGTGGGGCCCAGGACCTTTTAAGGCGTTTCCAGTCTTGAAAGGTCTCTGTAGCCAAAAGAGCTCTAAAATACCCTAAGCCTATGACTGAAGTCTGATCATCCAAATACAGGTTATTAAGTACTACATCAAGAAGGTTTGAAACAATCCCTTGTATATTGAGTCTACTGAAGGAGATTGCAGAGAAAGACCGTGAAGGATGGTGCCGTAGCACGTTTTGAACCCCTGTGAACAGAATAGTCCAGCAACTTGGCACAAACACGTAGAAGTCCCTAGTGAGGCGCTGGCCTCTTCTGGCCGAGCTGAAAGACTCTGCAGATAAACCTACTTTAAAACCAAACTCCAGGAAAATATGTACATAAAAGACTCATTGTGGCCCAGCTGGGTTCAATCAAATTTTTCACATGCTATAGCAGTCTGGCCACTGGGGATGCCACAATGCACTTTAGTAACACTGGCTACATACAGTAAGCTGTGTCATCTTTTGGAGAGACAGGACAGACTTTCCTTTACTGCCAGAAATAAAAGAGCATCACTGCTCCCCATCCGTTTGCCACTAAAGAACCACCTTGTATTTTTATCAATACTAGGCAGGCTGTGATTGGCTAAGGTGGAGAGGAGGAACAGATGATGTTCTGATCTCCACCTCGGCCAATCAGAGTGCATTTAGTATTTATTGACAAAACTATAAAATAGAAAACTCTACACTTGGGTGAAATCAACAAATAAGTAACAAGGATTATGATACCAACCCCAAAACAATATTGTGAAAACAGTGCAGCACTATGTGATCCAAAGGGATTTACTATAGCTGATTGACTCAGAATCTTGTGCAGCTTTGTGTGATAGTCAATCAGCTTCTAACCTCAGCTTGTTCAGATAGGCTTTAGCAATAAAACCTGGAAGCTGATTGGTTTCTATGCAGAAGTGCATGAGATTCTGAATGAACCAGCTTTAGTAAATAAACCTCAATGTGTCTATACTTCCTTCAAAACAGTATGACTGTATATATCAATCAAAATTATACAGAAATAAGGGCACAAACACCCATTTCAAAAATAGTGACAAATATAGAACAAAATGCTGAACAAGAATTGTACGGGCAAACTAGCAGATTTTTTAGGCACAGTGAGAGACCAAACTATCACGTTAAAAAGTAACAATTTTATTAGACATTAAAATCATAACAGGCAGAATAAAGCAAGAAATCCAGGACCCCCTAACAAGGAGGGGAACAATTCCTGGCATTGCCCTTTACATCTTATGTGGTACATATAACCTTGTAAAAAAGTTCTTCTTCTCAAAGCGTATTGCCCAACAAGGTTATATGTACCACATACGATGTAAATGGAAATGCCTCTCTAGACCCATTTCGTCATAACAGACGTCATCAGAGGGAGTGAATGACTTTGGGACAGGTGCTCCAAAGCTCTTGTTTCGGGCAGCTAAGCATCTGGAAGATGATACAGCTTACTCTAGGTAGCCAATGCTACAACAGTGCATTGTGGAATCCCCAGCAGCCACACCATTATAGCATCGGATTGAACCAAGCTGGCCCAAAAGAAAAGATTCTTTTATAAGCATATATTCCTGAAGTTCAGATTTAACTTTAGGAGTCCTAGTTTCCAGATTACAGGCATCAGTTCCATCTGCATATATAATGAAAACACCCAAAAACCATCAGGGGAATATGGGCTGAGGTCACCTGTAGCAGCTGGATTTTCAACCATGTGTCTTTGAGAAAACATGTTGCACGGCATGGAGGTCAGCAAGTAGGCCCAATGTAAGGCATGATGCCAAGTAATTATAAGCCTGGGCAGCTGGTGCTGATGAGGGTTTCATGCCGCTATAGGCAACAGATTCACTCCAGGCACATTAGGCAGTGCGCAGCAGTGGGTTGTTACTTATTCTAGGCTGAATGGTGGGAAAGAGAATGCAAAACTATCTAGTGAATGAGGTTAGTGCTCAATCCTTCATTAACCGTTACTGCAGTAAGATGGAGGTGGTGGGAAGTTTAAAGCATGACTCCAACAAAAAACAAGATACAACTGAATAGCCCATTAAAAGTTAAAATAACAAAACCAATCTTAAACTGCAATATTAATTCAAATAGTTTACGCAGGGTATTTTGTTCCTGTCAATAGATGTCCGCATTCTGATAGTCAATTAACCTTCTAAGCCCAGGTCATCCTGGACCTGCCCTTGTCCTGTGACTGGACAGTGAAAGGAGAAGCAGCACAGAGATCAGTATATCTCTCTGTCACTATGCCTCTCCTCTTCTCAGCATGCATTTTGTCAGCACATGCACTTATTGGCTCTTTGTACTGCTTCTTCCTCACACAATACAGAGCTGCTGTACAGGGATTGCAAAAGACAGGTACCAGGTCAAATTCAGATCTGCAAGTTTCCCTTCACTTCAAATTCTTTGTTTGGGCTAGTTTGGTTCAAACAAATTCTTTCCATGGCAGAACAGTCCAAATTGTAAAAGAACACACAGAAGGGTGCATAAGACTAGTGCATAACCAAAGGTTTATTGTATAAAGTAAAACATACAGCCAAATGGATATTCACAAAAATAAATGTATACATTCGTTGTATGCCCATACATCTCAATCCAGTGCAGAAATAGCATGGCCAAACACACCATAACGTTGCACTAGCAAGCTGACGTGTTTTGGGGGATGCAATCCCTTCTTCAGAGTCTGTGGGCTCTTTTAAAGTTGTCTACTCCTGTGTGCTCTTTTACAGTTGTCTACTAGATTCTCTGATATGAGAAGGGCTGCATCCACGAAGCATACCTGGAGGATGTTATTCTGTTGCTTTTGATGATCCGCTGCACAAGAAGAATCTTGGCAGAACTGTATCCGCTGGAAGTGTTTATGTGTTTTGTGCAATTAGCCCCTGGGAATGACGGAACAGACTAGTAGCTTGCAAGCATTGTTGACTTCATGGGTACCACCATCGTCTCCTCTTCTGCGAGAAAAAGAGAGTCACTTGTGGGCATCTCTGCCAGTCAGGAACAGCCTTGTATTTTTCAACACAAGGCACTCTCTGGTTGGCCAAGGTGGAGAGGCAGGCGGAATGTCACAATCCATACCTCAGGTAATCAGAGAACCCCTTACAGAGCCCAGTACCCGAAGGTCACATTTCAGGCTGGCCTCACAATCTTTCAGTCCAGCAGGCTCCAAAGTGGTTTCTGGCTTCAAGCAGCATTTTTGACTGAAGACACTGAAGAAAAAATTATCTACGGTGTACCAAGTATCTTGATTGATGAATAAAATAAAATTGAAAAACAGGAATGAAAAAGCTAGCAAAAGTATAGTTAAACTTTTTTTCTGCAGAGCTGATGGGAAAGTGTTTGATCTTCTAGGACACTTAGTAAAAACTAAGGCATGATGGTTGGAAGAAGGGTTACATGGGCTGGCTTTGAACATTTTTTTTTCCCATTTGCCAAGCCAGAGTTCAAACCTCCTATAGCCAGTAGTATAAAACCCGACTATTTCAGGATTCCTATGTCCCTCAATGGAGAACACGAAAACATATCAATATATTCAGACTGACTGAAAACAATACTGTAGATGGTGTTGCTGGTTGAGTTTAACTCAGCAGTAAAGCAAAGCTAACAACCAGCAACCAAATAAAAATGTGAAAGCCATATCAAAAATTACCATCACCTAATATCTTGAATTCAACAATAACTAAAACGTATACTAAAAATCATATATTTTTACTTTAATAATAGTGGGTGGACACATGCAAAAGGTTTCTTTTTGTTTCTGTGGGCTTCCATGGTCAGCGCTGTGGATTTAGGACCTTTTTATATAGTGAGTCCAATCAGGTCCGCCTGTCAGTTTTTCAGGTGGACCTGATCAGATGGTCCATTCAGTTTTATGGACCGGCGGGTGTAAATGGACTTGTGTCTGTTTCCACCCAACTATCTCTGATCTGCTTGGATCAGAGGGTAGTCCAGTGTAAATAGACAGTGAAGTCCGTTTACTCCCAGTATCCCATAGAGCACAGTGGGCTCTGTCTGTGTCCGCTCTGCATAAACTGAGCAGACACAGACTTGTCATCCGCCTGTTCTACTCTGATCAGCAGGGGATCAGCAGACAGATTCCCAAATGATCAGAATGGAGTCTGCCCAGCCTGAAAGGGGCATTAGGGCAAAGATACAGGTTGAAGTCACACAGGGACTTTCAAACAGCACATGACATGCATAGATACGTTAAACTACAACAAATATTGTTGCATTTCATGGTTGTGGCAATTCAATCTGCTGGCAAGCTGTCAAAAAAAACGTGAAGGCAGTTTATTTGCTGAAAATATGCTACATGCAGTAATTTAGCATGGCTTTTTTTTTTAGATTGATGAAAAATACTGTGCCTAAAGTGACACTGAACAATATCCTCATTTTCAAACTAAAACATATCCATACACATTTACTACTTAATGACCCTGTAATCTATTTTCGATTAAATCGACTGTTTTTCTGTCATTTTGTAATGCAATCAAGAGATGGTGGCTACGTTCTTACATAAAGTGGTACTACAGAGAACAAATGTAGCCATCCTCTAACAGAAAGGAAAATCAGATCACAGCAGCAATTAAAAAAAAAAATGGAGATTTGAAGGAGGCTGAGAGCAAAAGAAGGTACCTTTTTAAAATGAAAGTGGTAGTAAAGGGTAACTAATTAAAACGTTTCTTTCTTCCCCCTACCTATCCTGTATACTTTGTAAAACAAGATCTGTATACTTACCTTTCTTTCATCTGATCTTGGGATCCTGCAGCTCAAGTACCCCTGTGTAAGGGAGAACTTGACAAGAGCTGTGAAGTTCAGGAGCTGTGATGTCACCCATAGGCTCCCATGGACCAGCCAATGTTGGCGCCCCTGCCTCTCCCCTGCAGCAGCCATGCACATGGGAGCCGAAGCTGCAGGATCACAAGACCACAGCGGATTAAACATAGGTATGTTCACAGACCTTTTATATACAGGGTAAGCAGGATAGGTAGGAGGAGGGGGAGGGAATTTTTTTTTAAGAACAGTACAAATTCTGGATAAACCCTCTACTCTACGCTTGTTTCTGTTTTTTTAAGAATGGTTAGAGTTAGGCTTTTCTTCCACTTTATGAATACAAACTTAAATGGATTTTTTTAAACCAGAGTTTAGTGTCACTTTAAGTTCTGCAGGCCCAGTACAAAGGAAAAGCCTCCATACTTCATGTTACCAGAGCTCTAAAGAGTCATGTTGTTGTATTAGCTAGACACAACTTTGAAAGCCCCAGTGTGACATCAGCCTAAAGTGTCAAGTCCTTTAATCCAGCTTGTATGCAATTGTTTCTGGCTTGTTAGCTTTCATCAATGTGATATGCCATGACTTCTATGGAAAAAGGGGAAGAGAGAAGATTGGATAACTAGTGTATGCATATGTAATGAACAAATATGGCCACCCCCATGTACATATATAATTATCCCCTCTAAAGAGATTTACATGTACTTACATTGCAGCTGCATTACATTGCAGCTGAACTAGGAGCTAAAACAAGAGAAACTGCAAACTGTCAGGCCTCGCCTACAGACCATGCTTTGTAGGCCTGCTTACAGGAGCACAGGGAAATTTAGTTCATTTAGTGTTTAGTGTTCTAAAGAGGAATCCATGTACCAATGCTGAAGCCTGCCGAAAAGTTTAAGAACCTAAAGCAGAAAAGCTTTTTCTTTGTTCAACTAGTGTTAGGGGACTGTTCTTTCTTAACCCCTTGACGCCGACATAACACAAATATGTGGCCTCACAGAACTGGGCTTTTTTCCGTGGGGCCGCATATTTGCGTACCTGTCTTTGTGCTAGGAGTGCGCCGCATGGCGTGCTCCCAGCACAAAGACCGCAGTATCACTGAAAGCACTGGGTCCCGTTCTAATGTTTGGGAGCTGGGACACCCGATTCCGGGTCACATGATCGCTGTGATAGCCTCTGATTGGCTATCACAGTGATCAGTCACTGTACAGCCCGGTCCCTTGTTGTTTTTTTTTCTCTCTATGAATGGAGGAGAGAGATACATTGTATCTCTCTAACTCCTGGCATAGAGGGAAAAAAAATGTTTGTTAAAAAAAAAATATTAAAGAAAAAAAAAAAAAAAACCTAGATCAAGGTTTGATCTAGTTCACTGCCAGGGTAAGTGTTTAGACCAAAGTCAGGGCCAAAGGTCAGGATTTAAAAAAAAAAAAATTGGTGTCAGTGTGTTTTAGGTAAAAAGAAAAACAAAATGTGCACTATTGTTTCTGGGCTGTACTACGGTACAAACAACAAAAAAAACACACACATATATGGAATCGCTGCGATCGTCAAGAGCTGGAGAATTTATTTTGGGTTGTTCTTTGGTGGTAGGTTATAGTAGTAACAAGAAACACAGCTAAATAAAAAAAATTTTGGCCCAGTTTTCCTTTGATAAAAAAAAAAAAAAAATATCAGGAGATATCCATTACCATTTACCACCAAATGAAAGCCCAATTTGTCCTGAAAAAAACGCGGTATAATTCACCTGGATGTACAAAGTAGTTGTGGTGATATGTACGGTTTTACTAGCACGTCAACATTGCAAAATTGTGCTTAGGAATTTAGATTTATTTTACCCTTAGGTGTGAAGGGGTTAATATCACCTTGAGACTGCTCATGTAAATACACTAAAGGCAGACCCTCCTGCTTGTCAGGCATTGAGGTTGAGTTATTAAAGAACTAGAGGATGTTCACTTCACAGTGAAGTGTTAGTAAATAATGTGACCCTTGGTTCACTTGGAATATCCACTTATGTGCAAGGGAAATAAAACTGATGTCCAGGAGAAAAAAAGTCCCAATACCCACTCCACCTTAATTCATTGTATGTAAAATATCTACAAAAGCCCTGATTATTTTTCATAAACTGCTGTCACGTGACAGAGCAGGTCCTAGGTCTCCTTCCTTCTTGTTGGCAAATGGGAGGGTCCAGTTTGCAGTGCTCATGTCACTTCCTAGTGACATAGATGCTGCCCACTGGCTATAGAAAGTGTCCATCACTGGGTCCTCATGAGTTCCCACAGGGTACTGAAGTTTTCAAGAGTGAGATCATAACAAGTGGTAGACACAAGCCTGGCCAGCTGAACAGCAGAAAGCATGGAGTTTCCGATCTGCTCTGTTTCAAATGCTGCTTCATGCATTGACATACATCCTTAGTCTGTCCAGACAATACGGTCACCTGCTGACTTGGCACCATCCACAGGCAGCTTAACTCTTTAATAAGATACAGAAGTTGAATTCAACACAATTTTGCTTCAAATAAATTCAGTACATAAGATGTATTCTGATTATATTGAAGTGTAAGAATGTGAACTTTCCTAAGCCCTATCTCTGTGAAGTATTAACACTGACTGAAGGAAAATGAAGAAACTGGGAGGGTCTAGCTAGGACTGAACTAAATAGCACTAAACAGAAGGGAAGGACAAAGGAAATACCAAATCACATAAACAAGTTGTAGTGGTCCCAAACCACCATTAGATGCCAGCATAGTAATGAACAATAATAACCTTATACAGTTCAATACAAGTGCTTGCTGTTTAAAAAACAAAAAAACAGATCAGTGAGTTGGGTGGGAAACATTATTAAGTTTTTTTTTTTAACAGGAATTTTGCTACAGGTTTCAAAAAAACTTGGAGCTTTACTATCATTGCAGTTTTGAGGTGACGGTTTTGTGTAGTTTTTTTTAGTTCTGACAGCAGAGGGTGATAAACTTAAGCAGGCCATACACTATAATATTCTATCCTGCAAGCTGTGGTTTTCCTGCAACCCAAGAAAATTGCTCGATTCCCCCATCAACACAGTCAGTGTTAATGAAGGAATCCCTCCCGTTGAGCTATTGCGTTCTGCTGGCAGGGAGCCTTCCCTGCTGGCAGAACACAATGATCACTGCTAGCGGCTATAGTCAATTGATGGATCAACTTCAGTACAGCCAGCCTGCCCATATATGGATCAGATTTCATCCGGTCCCTGCTGAGCCAGCTGAGATTCAATCCGTTATTCTACACTGTACAGCCAATTTGTCAGATTACAGCACAGAGGAGTAGGAAGACTCTTCCTTTACATGGACGATTATCTGCATACAGCACATCACAGCAGAAGAATCAACGGACCTTTGCTGTTGGGATCACAGGTGTATGCCAACAGCTGCAGCCTTTCAGTCTGTACAGATGAATGACAGGCTGATGGAGCCATCGCTGTTCACATGTATTCGCACAACCAGCAGTTACTTGTGATTAGGGAAGGATAAGCAACCCTGGACACAATCAGATGCCAGGGTTGTGTGCGGCTACATCATTACTAATATCTATGTAGCAGCACTGCATAATACGATTACATTATATTGTAGCACTACTAGTTATATTAACTACATTAACCTCCCTGGCGGTATGATTATTTCAGATTTTTTGTGCTGAAAGTGGTACCATTATTTTGCATGGAAATATGTAGTTTTTTTTTATTGTAGGCTGTAATTTTTAGGAAGAACTCACTGAAATCTGTCCGAACAAGAGAGTCTATTAAACATCCCGGGTAGGATAAAACTTGAAACACGAAATCCTAAATTATAATTTAATAAATAATCATAAAAAATAATATAATAATAATACATTTAATTCAATAATATAATCAAACCAAAAACACTGAAATGTGAAAGATAGCGCCAAGTTCGCACATCACTGAGCAAAGTCGCAAAACCGGTTTCAGTGTCTGATGATGAATTTCCCCACGAATCATTATCACTCAATTCTGCAAGTGGTTCTGATTTACTATCGCTGTTCTCTAGCTGATCTAAAACTGCTTTTGACCTAAAGGGACACTTTTTGGACGCCATGGACTTCTCAGTTTCCAGGCAGAAAGAACAGACAAAATGCAGGCAGGGCACAGGACAAAGCACTAGGGACAAAATGTATGTGAAATGGGTTGAAACAGCAATGTTTTACTATGTAAAATTTGTTTGGAAAAAAATGAAATTTTTAAAAATTTTAAAATTTCCCGCCGGCGGCGGCGCCCGTACGTCCCGACGTCACAGGGGCCGGAACACAGAAGCCGGATGCCAGCATCGGCCGGAGGAGATGGCCGGGGACACTGCAGGGGACACATCGCAGGAGCGAAGGACAATGTAAGCGCTGCAGGGACTCCCTATGCATCGCCGCATGGTAAGCCAGAGTGTAGCTCGGGGTTACCGCTTTTGGCACTGACATTTTACCCCGAGCTACACTCGGGAATACTGCTTTTGGCACTGACATTTTACCCCGAGCTACACTCGGGAATAACACTAGGGAGGTTAAAGCTGCAGAGTGGTAACATTCTTAGAAATAAAACACATTCCAGCATTATCAAAGTGTAATGCTGCAGGCCTGGGCCCCTAACAGCTTATAATATAAAGGAATATTGTGAATCTTTTTTTTTTTTTTTGTACAAACAGCAGCCATGTTTACTTTTTAAATCATAGTATGTAATCAAACTATAGTCAAAAAGTTCCCCCTCACAACCCTGCACACCTATGTTGACATCAGCCTCCTGCAATCTCCTACACAGCAGAAGGCAAAGTCTGGGATAGGAAGGAAAGCTCTAGAAACCAATCAGGCTGAGCTGACAATGAACACACGCTGATGGGAAGTGAGAGTAGGAGGATGACTTATTATAATGCTTCTGCTCCACTATCCACAAGTGAAGTTGGCCATACACTGATACCTTTTTACATTCAGCATAGCAGACTCCTCCATTCATGGTATACAGCACTGACGGACAAAACTCCCACCATGGCTACTGAATTTTGAAAGCCAGCCCTCTTTAAAAATGCCCAAACAGTTGCTACATCTGATTAGATGCAGCTACTTTTCGGCTAACAATTTTTCACCTGGCCCCTTTAAGAGAAGGCTGAATGGCCACCCTTCGAGCAAATTTCAGCAGTCTGCTCTTAACAGGCTAAAATTCTTACAGTGTATGGCCAGCTTTAGATGTATATCCATGCCCTGCTGTAGCCTGGTGAGTATTTGCCACGAGGCAAACAAGGCGTTTGCCTAGGGCGGCACTTTTCAGGGGGGTGGTGTGGCAGCGTCACAGCCCCCCCCCCTTTCCCACAGAAGGGACACTTCCGTAGGAAAGGGACAGGGGCTGCTGTGTCTTGCCTGTCTCCGTGTTCCACTTCGATCTGGTCCACGAGGCGCTGCTGGAGGAGGAGTAGAGAGGTTGTCCGGTCCAGTGTCTTCATCTCCCTGGATCTTGAATCGCGATGTGGGCGGAATGACATGCTGTCCCTCTCATCTGACCACACCCCAGGTAACTGGGCAGCCTATCCCTCCCTCTCCAAGCTCCGCCTCCTCACTGGCGATTGGCTGCCGGATCTGTAGCTCAGGGAAAGCACACAGGCGGCCAATCACCGACGAGGAGGCGGAGCATGGAGAGGATGAGCCGAGCAGCAGTGCAAAGATCGAAGAAACTGATCGAAGTGAGGGACCAGCCGGAACCAGTGAAAAGAAGGAGAGCAGCTGGAGAAGGAAGACAGCTGATCAGTAAGGTAAGTGTCTGTGTGGCCGGGATCTGGGCAGAGCAGTTGGTGCTGCTGCAGACAGGTATGCTGGCTGTGGATGGGAGAGGGAGGGAGTCCGATCTGGGGCAGGGGTCAGCAATGTAAGCATCATTATTAAAATAAATGAAATAACTCAAGCGCTAACTATGGTGAAATAAAAACAAAACAAATTCAATTAAATGCTGTAGCCGTTAGTGCACAAACCCATGTCTCAGTGGGGCAAATTATACAATCATAATGTGAAGTGAAAAAATGCTGCGCTACATGAAATAAGAATACAAACCATTATATAACCAAAAAAACAAAGTGAAGAAATAAATATATATTAGAAGAAAAAATAGAAGAAAAAAAAATAATATATATATATATTATATAACAAAAACCACACAAAAATAAAAATAAAGAATATTTTAAGTGTGAATCAAAATAAAAATACTTCAAAAAATTAAGTTCAATCAATAAAGTGTTCTTCAGTGAACCCTCCTTTGGATAGCAAAAGATCTGTGCATCTGTCACCAATTCCCATGCAAAGACATCCTCCACCATATATCTGCTCACCTCACGCAGTGTGATCTCACATTATACAATGTTACAGTCTAACTGCACTTTGGGTCCCATATGGAGTCAGAAGATCAGCTTGCTGAATGAAGACTCCAAAGTAAGCTCCCTCCTGATGAGCATCTTTGTATCAGCCGTATTCCTCATTAAAAAGAACTCAACATAGTGCTTTATCCTTTTACACTTTTATTCATCAATTAAACATATGAAATACACTCAGGTTCCGGAAGTGTATTTTGCATCAGGTATGATGAACGTCCAGTGATGTACTGATTAAACACAAGATGGCAGTATCATCTCAGCAGCAGAGTCCTATACATGCTCAAAACAGACACCATCTGTAATGTAAGGCAAGGCAAAGCACGGGCCCACTTAATGAATGCTATTGCCTGCTGTAATGTCGTTCCAAGAGCCATTTGTACAGTACTACAAGCTACTATCCCGATAATAGGCAACGTCATGACATCATCCGCACACACCTCCCCGACGCGTTTCGTCATTAGTCACGTGACTATCAAGGGAATACGATTCCTCTGTTTTGAGCTTGTACAGGACTCTGCTGCTGAGATGATACTGCCATCATGTGTTTAATCACTGGATGTTCATCATACCTGGTGCAAAATACACCTCCGGAACATGAGTGTATTTCATATTAATTAACATACATACATATATATATATATATATATATATATATATATATATATATATATATATGTGGCACAGTGGCTTAGTGGTTAGCACATCTGCCGTGCAGTAAATTGGTCATGGGTTCAATTCCCAACCATGGCGCTTCCTGCATGGAGTTTGCATGTTCTCCCTGTGCTTGCGTGGGTTTCCTCTGGGTACTCTGGTTTCCTCCCACACTCCAAAGACATGCTGGTAGGTTAATTGGCTCCTGTCTAAATTGTCCTAGTTTCATCCCTGGCCACAAGGAATCTCCTGCATGGTAGGGGTTGGGGAAAGACCTGGCAATCTACCCTGTAAAATAATTGCTAAGAGAATTCATGGAAAAAGTCGCTTACAAGTGACGGTCCATGCAAATCGCCATGGGTCGGATACGACTGAATGGATCGATCTCTCTCTCTCTCTCTCTCTCTATATTCATATTTTTTTCTACTATTTTTTCCTTCTAATAGATATTTATGACTTCACTTTTTTCGGTTATATAATGGTTTGTACCACTGTTTCATGTAGCGCAGCATTTTTTCACTTCACATTATGAATGTAAGCATCATTGGTGTCAATGGGAGGAATAGTGCCCCATCAGAGTCAGTGTGGGAGGAATAGTGACCCATCATTGGTGTCACTGACGGGGGCGCTATTCCTCCCACCGACACCAATGATGGGGCGCTATTCCTCCCACCGACACCAATGACGGGGCGCTATTCCTCCCACCGACACCACTGATGGGGCGCTATTCCTCCCACCGACACCACTGATGGGGCGCTATTCCTCCCACCGACACCACTGATGGGGCGCTATTCCTCCCACCGACACCAATGATGGGGCGCTATTCCTCCCACCGACACCACTGATGGGGCGCTATTCCTCTCACCGACACCAATGATGGGGCGCTATTCCTCCCACCGACACCAATGATGGGGCGCTATTCCTCCCACTGACACCAATGATGGGGCACTATTCCTCCCACTGACACCAATGATGGGGCATTATTCCTCTCACTGACACCAATGATGGGACACTATTCCTTCCACTGATAGGGCACTATTCTTCCACTGACACCAATGATGGGGCACTATTCCTCCAAATGACACCGATAATGGAATAAAATAAGAGGTGGAGCTCTAATAGGAAGAGGTGGAGACTAAAGAGGAAGGGTAGAGTTTACAGATGAAGGGGTGGATCTTAGACAGGAAGGGGTGGGGCTAATTTAGATGGGGGGGTGCCCAATTTTAGTCTTGCCTAGGGCAGCACAAAACCAAAATACACCACTGGCTGTAGTGGCACTGCAAGTTTGACCTGGCTTTGCTGCGTAATAGGGTTGCCTTGATCACAGGATTGAAATCTTATGACAGGTTAAATCTGAACTCTGGGCATAAAAATGTTAATTCAAAAATATTCCTCAATAGCCACAAAGGAAATGCATCTACTTGTAACAGTAGCAATGGCATCATCACTGTGTGGTGCTTTGCTTGGGCAGAGAGCAGAGCTGTGGGAGGGACCAAGTAGGCCCCATCCACCACAAGCTGCCTGCAGAAACTACAGGAGAGGTGGAGACAAGACCAGTCACCCTGCACAAGAAGAGAGAGCAGCAGTGACAGGTCTTTATTACAGGAAGCTCCTGATCACACTGGATTACCACACAGATCTGGAGGAAAAACACCAAGCACACCAAAATTCAAGAATACACATCTGTTATGTTTTAGACATTATTTTCTTATTCTGGAGCTCAGCTTTAAACAATTGCTGAATGCTGCTTGCCAGACCCACCTAAACCAACCGCTCTGTGTCTGCCACCTCTTCCTGCAATGTCCTCCACTGATTTCAACTCACAAAACAAATTAAAAATTCTGACAACATACAAAGCCATCCACAGCTCTTGCCCCAGCTACATCACAAACCTCATCCCAAAAAATCATTAACTGTGCTCTTTGCTACTCCCAAGCCCTCTTGCTCTCTAGGTTCCTCATCACCATCTTCCATGCTTGCCTCCAATATTTCACCTGAGCCTCTCCCATCCTTTGGAACTCCTTACTCCAATATGTCCAGCTATCTCCTACTCAGTCTGCCAAAAGGTGATCCCTGAAAACCCACCAAAGCTTTTCCACAGTCTCTCTTTTGAATCACTTGTCCGTCCGTCCCCCCCCCCCCCCTTAAGCTGTAACAAGCAGGATGCTCCTAAGCCCTTTCACACGGGAGTTCCTTTCATCCATTTTTCATTCATCTATTTTCAAATATAAAACAGGCAGGAATTCAATCCTATGGACTTGTGGACTGTGGAGTCCCTGCCACAGCGAAAAAGTAGGAGAAAATGACACAGGGTTCACACATAGGCAAAGTACAGGACTCCAGAATGACTGAGCAGAGAAAGGTGCGTAACACCCTCCAGGTTAGCTAAATAGGCTGTTGTTTTTTTTTTAAGACAGAGGCTGAGTAGCAGCCTGGGATGAGTCAGCCAGTGAATGAGGCAGGAGTTCATCTCAGGACAGACTAGGGAGGTTCCACAGGCCAAAAGTTCTGGACCCCTACCACCCTTCTAGAAACTTGAGGAACTTTCTGTAAGAGGGATGGAGGAGGGGAGGAGGCTCAAATCTGCATGTTTGAGGGACCATGGCTTGTACCCTGGCAGGAGGCTATGCATGGTGACCAAGGCAACCCTCAAATATTACAGAGCCTGGGGAGCAGGGTCATTGAATGTCGGGTGGAAGATTGATTGAGTAAGGCTGGACTGTGGAGCCTGGGAGGGGGCCATAAGGAGGGGAGCCCACCTACAGGCAGGTCACTGGAAAAGAGGATCTCCACTGCCTCAACATCTCCCAGGGAGGACATCCTGAGCAGCAGGGAAGGAGCCAGCCCAGCGAAAGGCCAAAAGGCATCCACCAACTCACTATGTGGACAGGAAAGGACAGTGTGAGTACTCTTACACCCCCTGGGTCAAATAAGGGGAGAGGGCAGTCAGGTGTAAGATCCAGCTAGATTCTCATCTGGGACTGTTCTAAATTTACAGCTCTTGGGCCCCCTTGCCCTTAGGCAGCTGGGTGAAGAGGAGGATTCATCTGGAGTCTGAGGAGGTACACTAAGGAGCTTTTGGGGCTCTTCAAGGAAAAGACTGTTGCTATACTTATTTTGTATATAAATTGGCAGAAAAGTTGTCCTCAAGTATGTAGTTCCCTTGGACATCCCTTATACCCCTAGACGCCATCCAAGTTTTTAACCCCTTAATAAAATCACAAAACCAAGCTCAAGGACTGTTTACTGACTCTGAATGCAAAGTGTAGAAAAATGCATGTTGCCTGGCTGTGCAGAGCTTTAGGGGGATCCAAAACCCAGCGTCTCCTATGGGGGTAGTGCTACAGGTAGTTTTTCATCTTTTTCCAGGTTTTGGAATTCCCGGGTCAGGGTCTGGAGTTCAGAGACTTTACAGTGCCTTGGGTGGGAATAAGTCTCCAACGAAGAGTTCAGGTTTCACATGAGAGACAAGAGGTCTATGCCTAGGAGTCAGGACTCCAACCTTCCCCAGGAGTCAAGGAGGCTGCATGGGGCAGCAGAACGTGCATGTCTGCACAACACAGAGAGCTGGGGTGGGTCCAGAAGAACCCCTATCCAGAGGCCAGGAGTTGGCCCATGCAGCAGTGTGCTGCGACTAAAGGCTGAACCAAGGGAGCTGGGTGACACTGTCAGGGGGACTGGTAAGAAGAGCAGCGGTGCTGCTGACGGGAGACAGGTGGTCTGGCATTTTACAGTTGACGGTTCGTGCTGATGGTGGAAACCCCTGCGTGGGCAATTGATTTCTGTGTAAACAGTTCCATTCTCTTCAAAAGTGGGCTGCCATGTCCTAAAATACAATTGGGATTGGCACAACCCAGTTCAACTTCTAAAATGCTTCTAGAGCTTGAGCATAAACACCCCAACACCACATGATGTAAACAGATGATCATACGTTTACATCTGCCTTCATCAATGTCAATTTTGGTTTGTATGGGAGTTTTATTTCCCCATTTCTTTTTCCATTAAGCTGCATCTGCACAAAGGTATGCGGATATCATCATGTTTTGCTTATACTTTAGTCACCTATGGTTAGTTTCTTTATCAGCTAAATAAATGATGAAAAAATTGATGTAAATTGAGCTGAAGATGGATGTCCAAACTGATGTAACCTGAAGCCGTGTTCATCAGTTTTACATCACAAAAATTGTAATTGAACCGATGATGCCCATGTAAAAGGACTCTTACCTTCTTGTCTTTGAAGTTATTGAAACTGTACTGTCTTTTATTTTGTAAAGTGCTGTACAAACTGTTGGTGCTATATAAATCCTGAATAATAAACAACAACTATATTATTATTTGTGTTACAACTGTGTGTTTAGCTGATTGTCTGGATTTCACTTTAAAGTTAAAAAGGTACTAGATCTATTAAATATCCTGGATGCAGAAAGTGCTACTCCAGGGTCCAGGTTATGTGACCAAAATGCCTAGGTGTGTGCCTCTATGACATGGTTTTTCAACCGGTTTGCCACAGCACTCTGGGGAGCCACAAAGAGTCCCCAGGGGTGCTGTGGCCTAATGATAAATAGCCATTTACAGTCATGAAAGGGTTACTTTGTCTGTGTACAGTGAGGAGGGAGAGAGCACACCCTGCAGCTCTGAACAGCTCTCTCCCCCTCTCTGTACTCTTACCGGAAAAACTGAAAGCGGTGCAAGCCGGCCGCCTGCGTTCTGTCAACAGATGACATCAGTTGCTAAGAACAGATCGGACAGCTTGCACAGCTTTCAGTTTTGAAATGGAGCGGTTTCCCACACCGCACAAAAATGCACTGCCTTTTGCAGATGCATGGGGGTGCCATTAATTCTTATGCACGTTTGCGCCCACTAAAACGCATGTTACCAAAGTACCATGAATTTTGGTGGGGTGCAATTTAAAGGATAAGTTCACCTTTCGACAAAAAAAATAATAAATGCACATTTTTTTGCAGGTAAAAAAATGTGCTTTTATTATTTTGGGTTGCAGGAGCCTGTAAAGCATTGCACCAGCCATCAGCAGATCGCTGGTGCCATGCAGGACCTGTCAGTATATCTGCTTGCCTGTATGGGATGTATGGGCAAGCAGATATACTGACAGGAAGAATCAATGAACTACCTGCACGGCCGTGCTGTTTTTAAAAAGTGACAGTTAGTATAGGGAACTTCTCCCCATACTTCTGTCACAGGAGGATGGGGGAGGTGGGGGTGAAATCGGGCAGCCTAAAATGGGGAGGAACATGTAACATGTTCCCGAAGGTGAATTTATCCTTTAAAAATCATGGCAGTACCTTTTTTGCAAGTTTCACAATCATAGAACAGCCATAATAAAAAAAAAAAAAACGCAACCTGCGGGAACGCGCAAATAAGCACTCATGCTCGGATGCACCTCCTTGAACAAACCCTCAGACTGGCATGCCCCAGGATTGTGCGCAATTCTAAAGTGAGGCTTGACTGGAAAAAAGGTTGAAAAACATTGCTCTATGAAAAGGAGGAGATTAGCCAGTCTTCGCTTGGATATTCCCTTTCAGCATAAATGCCTAGCTTTATGCTGAAAGGGCACAAATTTTGCAGCAAAGATGTGTCACGGTTTGACTGGCCTCTTATTACATGTGATGAGTAAACAAGACTACCAAAATTCAGTGTCTCACCGATCTTGCCAATTCACAACGATGTTCTCCAAAGAAATTCAGTATGCTCCACCAGGTGACACTATTGCCCTCCCTTAGCTAACTCCCAATGACAGTATATAAGTTGCACCCTTAAGATCAGGTCCTGCACCACATCAACATATGTCACGGACAACAGACAGGGAACCATTGCACTTCCATACTTATGTGTGACAGGGGGACCTTGCTCTCTGAGGGTAAGGTCCAAATAAATCACTTTACTTGTCCATTTATAGCTGGCAATCCTCCGCTAATAACCCAACCTGTGCAGGTTTGGATTTGCTGCCCTGCTGGTAATGACTTGAATGACTTGGAAGGGGCAGGGAAGAGGGGCTATTATTTGATAACCACTTTAATGGTGAATGAACTAGACACCCTTCTGAACTCTGTGAAAGGACTGTCATAAAGTGTAGCTGGGGCAGATGTCAGTGAGATGGAGCAGCAATGTTAAGAAGGAGAAGGTTGCCGACTGATCTCCATAAATCAGTAGCACATATCACAGTGTAACCAAATCACATCAGTTCCTTACAAATAAAAAAAGCACATTTCCTGAGTCCACTCGTGATATAAAGTCTAGGCAGCCTAGATCACATGGTAACTGCCTGTCAGTAGCATTGTAAGTGATTTCACTATCAGATACTGCAAAGCATCTATTGTTTTCACCAAGTCTGATCCTGTCTGTTACAGTGGTTCACTCAGTCCGATCTGGTCTGTTACAGTGGTTCACTCAGTCCGATCCGGTCTGTTACAGTGGTTCACTCAGTCCGATCCGGTCTGTTACAGTGGTTCACTCAGTCCGATCCGGTCTGTTACAGTGGTTCACTCAGTCCGATCCGGTCTGTTACAGTGGTTCACTCAGTCCGATCCGGTCTGTTACAGTGGTTCACTCAGTCCGATCCGGTCTGTTACAGTGGTTCACTCAGTCCGATCCTGTCTCTTACAGTGGTTCACTCAGTCCGATCCTGTCTCTTACAGTGGTTCACTCAGTCCGATCCTGTCTCTTACAGTGGTTCACTCAGTCCGATCCTGTCTCTTACAGTGGTTCACTCAGTCCGATCCTGTCTCTTACAGTGGTTCACTCAGTCCGATCCTGTCTCTTACAGTGGTTCACTCAGTCCGATCCTGTCTCTTACAGTGGTTCACTCAGTCTGATCCTCTCTGTTACAGTGGTTCTAAAGACAAGGTTTTGTAACTTAATGCATTAAAGTAGACGTCCAGCCTATTCCTAACTATACTTAAACATGTTACCACCTCCCTTCTAAACCCTATGAACAAAAATATGAAAACACTACATGATTTGCAGGTGTGAAAGTGACATGTTTTGTGTTGAAAACGAACGTGATGTAACACACTGACTGAAGTTGCCAATTTATTTGCAGTTTTGTGAGGTACAGTATCAAAGGTTATGACGGCATACACACTTTTTGGGAAAACGTCATCTGATAAGCATAAGCACGGTTGACATGGTCAACTGACCAAAACTGACATAAGGACATTGTACAGGATTGTGACCCGGAATAAGAAAACAATTGCTGCAAAAAGTGACAACAGAGCTCAATCTTAGTCATCCAAAGCCCGTGTCCACAAAAACTCTGCAGAGGGAACTCCATAAGCTAAACATTCATTGGCAAGCTGCAATTGTAAAACCATTAGTGACCAATATTAATGCTCAGAAGAGGAGAGCATGGTGCAACACCCATAAGTCGTGGACTATTGATCAATTGAAGACTGTAACGTGGTCCAATGAATTGGGCTTCATACAGTTCCCAACCACCAGTAGTGTTTACATCTGGCAAACACCATCCCAAGCTTACAACCAGAACTGTCTGCGCTGCCACCATGCTTTTACGTTGGCACAAATCATGGTTTGGGCAGCCATATCTTGGTATTCTGCAGGCCCCATCATCACTGTCAGCAACTATGTACAAATTTTGGCCAACCTTGTGCACCCCATGGTGCAGACATTGTTTCCTGAAGACAGAGCCATTTACCAAGACGATGATGCTCTGCTTCACACAGCTGGTGTTATCAAATCATGGTTTGACAAGCATGCAGATAAAGTCTAGCAACTTCCCTGGGTGCCGCAGTCACCAGAGCCACTATAGAGCCACTATGGTCAATTTGGAGAACAAGGTTTGGGCTCATTTTCTGCCTCTGGCATCTTTGCAAGAACTTGAATGATTTTTGTATTAAGAGTGGAATCATATTCCATTATCCTCCATCCAAGAATTACTGTATATTTGTCAATTTCCAGGAGAATTCAGGCATTCTTTTATTGCAACCACAGACCAACACCATATTAGGTAACGATTTTGTTCTTTTATCTGGTGTTTCCATAATTTTGCCCAACCTCTGTATCTACCCTGTAAAGGAAAGATTTCTATAACTACCTATGCTGCAGGTGCTCGGGTCTGGTCACATGATCTCTCCAGCAGCTGGCTCCAGTGAAGAGGACAGATTGCCAACAATGGCTGCAGCATCTGTGTGGTGACATCACCCATAGCCTTACTATGGGGCATCTGTTGTCTGGTGTCCCCCTCTACAATGGAGCCGCTGCTGATCATGTGACTGGACCGGGTCACTCTCAGAATAGTTAAGTTTAAACATCTTCCTTTCACACGGTATGTAAAATAGGGTTTGAAAGGAGGTGGGAGCAGGTTTAAGCTTAGTAAGGAATTTCTTTTAAGGAAAAACCTTCCATGATCAGCTTCCCACCAGACCCCAGTAAATACATTCCTGGTTCCTCTTTCATCAAGAGTTGTGCCTGTCTGCAGCAACGCTGCTTTTTCTCCCTGTTCACACAGGACGCAGAGGCAGCAGTGGGAGCCATTGGCTCCTGCTGCTGTCAGTCAAATCCCATGAGGAAACAGCCAAGGAGGGGCCAAGCCATGCAAGTCTATGGATGCCCGCACAGCTTGCTATGAGGGTACTTGGAGAAGAGGAGGAGCAGACAGCACTGGTGGGTGACCTCAGAAGAGGATGTAAGGGGCTGTTCTTTGCAATACTATTGCATAGAGCAGGCAAGTATATCATTGTTTTAAAAAAAAAATGTATATATTATATATAGATCTTTACAACCGCTTTAATATGGTCATACACCGTTAGATATTTTCATTCAGCCTGAAAAATGTCAAACAAATTCCTTCATTCACACTAACAGGAAGGATAGACAAATCCAATCTGCCAGGCTATTGTTTTCAAAATACCGAACAGCAGCTGCATTTGATTGGATTCAGGCACTGTTCGGACAACAATTTTCCTTCTGTCTCTTCAGATTTTTCAATCGAAATATGTCAGGCAGGAGGAGAATTTTGGCAGGTTCATTAACAGTCAGATTTAGGGCACAACCATTGTGCAGCCCTACCTTAGAGGATGAACATGAGTAAATTTGGCTGCCCCTTGTACATATTACGTCCTAGACACAGAAACGTTTTAAAACATCAGCATATTAAAATAATTTCATTTGCATGTCTAAATAACATTTAAAAAAAAAAACCAGTTCCACATTAGAAGATTTACTGAAAAAGTACAAATTTTATATTTTGACTTTCTGTAGGTGCCTCTGGGTTCAATCTAGAATTCTTAGGGACCAAGTGGAAATAAAAATTCCAAACCCAATTGTCATTAGGAGATGATCTTCCTCTCCTTGGAGAGTTCGATTTTGTAAACTCATTTACATTACAAAGTATGCATCAGAGGGAGAGAGACTCCCTTGCTGGTTTTGTAATGGTCAAGACAAGAAAGGAAGATAGCAATATGCAAGCCTCTTCACTAGAATTCCCAAGACATATCCAAAATCAGTCAATAAGTGAATGCACCAGCATCTTCATATAACAAACATCAGTTTAGGGTGAACTGGCCCTTGATGTCACAAAAAACATAGAACAAAATAACAAAAGCTGAAATCTTTTTTTGGTGCTATGGTTTACTATACATTGCACATCATTACAGCTGCTGTGCTGCCATATTATATAGGCTGCTGATACATTTTTGCTACTAAAATGCTGCTGGGCCTAGTAGTTAACAGCAGCAGGTCCCCCAACTCTGCATGGTGTACCAGTTCTCGGTACAGACAGCGTCAGTGCCATGTCTCGGCATTTTAACAACTTCCCTCATTTTCGCATTGCCAGCCTCACTGTAGAAGGGGGTGCTGTTTTTCGGCAAACTCAAAAAATGTGCCAGGATCAGCAAGAACAGCTCCTTCTTGCAGTTCTTGTCTGGGAGGGAATTAATCAGACAGGCTACTCATCCCTTTGAAAAAAAAAAGCGCTCAGCTGCTGCAGCACAGCTTGAAAGGCACAGCTGCCAATCACAGTGGCTGATAAAGAACTATGATTGACAGCTGAGCTTTGTTGGTTTCTGCAGAGGCGCAGTATCCTGCTGCATTGACCTCACAATTCCACAAAAGCCTGAACTGACACGGCCACCTACCCCCCCTTCCCACTCCATGCATCAGCTGAGGCAACAAAACACAGACGACGTGGGCTGCACCTGACTGACACCAAAACCCAGCTGCAGACAGGCAGTCTCAATATCTTGTAAAAGATGCAGAAACCCTAATTGTCACTCCAAAGCCGAGTCCCTCCAAAAGCATCGCCTCCAGCAACTTCAGGGTTAAGATTGGTCAATACTTTTTCAGGCAGACATCAAAATAGCAATCTATCCTGGATGCTAGTCGCGCACAGACGGCGGAGGGTCACAGGAAGGGGTTAACTGTCTAGCCCGGCTAGAACAGGGTTAATTCTGCATGGATACAGACACTGATTGATTAGACGGCAAAAATCTCTGCACTACAAAAACTGCAATGTAAAAATCGGAGTGATCGCGGATGGCATTGATCTCAGTTAATGCAGAATGCCAGCAGGGGGTTACGACATCCCCCATTACAGTACCTGAAGCCCCCCTCCCCGTAAAAGAATGGAAAATCTAGAGAGGACCTTACATGAGACATCAGCACGGTGCCTTGGCTCGCCTCATTACCTAGTATGGAGGAAGCGTCTGTGTGTGTGTGTTTTCTCTGTCTTGTGCAAGTTGGTCTGTGAGTCAGCATTAACACACATGAGTACAGCGGGAGCCCAGCCGAGCCTGATGCAATGAACGCAGACTGGGAAGGAGGAGAGAGAGAAGAAAAAAAAGTAAATTAGTTGGACTCCAGCCCTGTGCCGTAATTCAGTTGCCGTTACTTTTCAATTACTGCATAGACTGCTGCTCACTAGAGGCTGGGAAACTGGAAGCTGAGCTTGGTGCTGTCAGGGAGGCATGGGAACATGAAGATTTTAGGGTGTAGGCCCTCAGGAAGCCATGACTACACTAACAGGCTCAATCAGAAGGATAAGACTGTTTGAAGTTTTCTTTGGGGATAAAGTTTTTGGAATTTCCAGGGCCCATGGAGTAGGGCAGTTCTGTGCACGGTGGTCAATGGTCCTTAATCTTCAAATACAGTCCCTGGTTGTGAAGAAGAACTTTATTCTGGAAATTTTTTTACCTGGAAATGTTCCTGGATTCCAGCATTGGTTAAGCACACAATGAAAGCCATCTTTTTAAACATGAAATACAAGTTATTTAGTAGACCTGATGTTTCATGACCAAATATATTTTATAAATCAGTTGGGGAGATTTCCGACAGGAAGGAGACTCTAGGGGTCTGTGGTACCATCAGATCATCTCCCATCTGGCTGAAGCAAACAAGATCAACTTCACCTCTTCTGAAACAATTTTAAAATGCTGGCTGCCATGACATTTTATACTTCTCAAATACTTCAGTTGTTTACTTCTCACAATAGACTGTGGGCTAAACGAACCAAAAAACTCTTTACATAACTAAAGCACAGGAAAGACTTCTTAAACAGAAGATATCTGGATTGGGTTATTATGACTCTTTTCCCAAGACCCATTTCATAGAGGCCATGGATTCCATGCACTTTACTGATGATAGCCAACAAACCTGAAACAGCTACATGTAGCTTGGAGACGGTTAAATATTATTAGACACTGTCACACTGTCCTCATTTTAGGACAGTGTGCAGGTCCATGAAAATGATTTTTGCTTCTGAATCAATTGTACATTCAGAGCATTTAGTTTATAACACAGATACATCTAAATGCTCTGAATGTACGATTGACTCAGAAGCAAAAATCATTTTCATGGACCTGCACACTGTCCTAACTTGAGGCATGCACCCCTTATTCTTTACATTTCTCATAATGTACAACATGAAAATATATCAGTCTTTGGATAATAATCTGCTGTATGTGGTGGCAGACAGATATGCGTTTCCTCAAAGAAAACATTAAGCTGAAGCAGGACATGAAAAAACACTTTATGGTCAGGATACAAATGCACATTTGGCAGTCCTCTGATTGCTAAGGGCAGCTTTAGAAGACACCTACACTCCAAGAATATGTAGGCTTCCTTTGCTGACCTGCTCCTGAAAATGCTAGTTGTCTGGTCATCTTGCTAGTCTAATGGCTTCAATACGGTCTTGGCTAACCACCCAAAACAAGTATGCAGATCAAGACTTCATAAGTGACTTTGATTTGTATATTCACTCTGAGATGGTGACTTTCAAAATACTGCAGCCAAGATATTAGCATTTTCAGGAGGGGGCCTTTATATTCCCCTCAGCACAGGTTTCCTTATTTCCATTGCTTTTACTGTAGATATCAGTAGCAGTCATGGCAGGATCCAACAGCACTCAGACAGTCCACTTTGCTCGTGGTCCAAAATCGGTCCACAATCAGGAAAGTTAATCTCTCAAAGGACTTACGTCGATGGGCATTGTTTACTTTACATGGCTTTTATTTCCCCCTATAAGTCTATGGGAATGGAAAACCCTCTTGAAACAGGTCAAATGCAGATCATCAGAAGGTCAACTGCAGACCAAATGCAGCTGTCAATGCATTCTGAATGGTCATAAACTGATGTAATCAACACAGGCCCAAAGCCCAGTGACACAGGCCCTAACACGTCATTGGTCTTTTTGATAGAAGTCTGGTCTTCTAACCAGACAGCAGAAAACTGATGGATGCGTACAGATGACTGGTAACTGAGCCATATACATAGGATTAGTACATTTCGACCAGAAACGATCTGCAGGAAGTGGAGGAATTTCAAGTTACAATATTTTTCATATATAAATATACATCTGGTCACCTCCGAGGCACCACAAAAGAATCATGGGTTTCTACATCTGTTGCTCTGTGTCACGCCATTCCCAGGCCCTAATAATTAGATTACAAGTTTTACAGAGAACTGGCTGTGCCAAGCTAAATATACCAAATGCTAATATTACTACACATGACTTGTCATTAAGGAGAAAACATGGGGGAAGCACTAAAGCTGGAGGAATACAGCAGTATTATCCAAAGCTGACATCCATCAAATTTCATTGTCTGTTTCATCTTACAAAAATGATGGCCGTTGGGTGGCTCAGCTAGCATCTCTATCCATTTATAGAGCCTTGAAAAAGTATTCATACCCCCTGAAATTTTCCACATTTTGTCATGTTACAACCAAAAACGTAAATGTGATTGACCAACACAAAGTGGCACATAATTGTGAAGTGGAAAGAAAATGCTAAATGATTTTTAAAATTTTTTACAAATAAATATCTGAAAAGTGTGGCGCTCATTTGTATTCAGCCCCCTTTACTCTGATACCCCTAACTAAAACCTAGTGGGACCAATTGCCTTCAGAAGTCACCTAGTTAGTAAATAGAGCCTACCTGTGTGGAATTTAAACACGTTATAAATACAGCTGTTTTGTGAATCCCTCAGGGGTTTGTTAGAGAACGTAAGTGAATAAACAGCATCATGAAGGCCAAGGAACACACCAGATAGGTCAGGGATAAAGTTGTGGAGAAGTTTAAAGCAGGATTAGATTATAAAAAAATATCCCAAGCTTTGAATATCTCAGTGAACACTATTCAATCCATCATCCGAAAATGGAAAGAGTATGGCACAACTGCAAACCTACCAGGACATGAAAAGAATGGCAAGAAGAAAGCCATTGTTGAAAGAAAGCCATAAGAAATCCCGTTTGCAATTTGCGAGAAGCCATGTTGGGGGACACAGCAAACATGTGGAAGAAGGTGCTCTGGTCAGAGAACACCAAAATTGAACTTTCTGGCCTAAAAGCAAAATGCTACGTGGCAGAAAACGAACACTGCACATCACCCTGAACACAACATGCCAACCATGCAACATGGTGGTGGAAGCATCATGTTACGGGGATGCTTTTCTTCAGCAGGGGATGCTTTTCTTCAGCAGGGATAGGGAAGCTTGTCAGAGTTGATGGGAAGATGGATGGAGCCAAATACAGGACAATCTTAGAAGAAAACCTGTTAAGAGTCTGCAAAAGACATGAGACTGGGGCAGAGGTTCACCTTCCAGCAGGACAACGACCCTAAACATACAGCCAGAGCTACAATGGAATGGTTTAGATCAAAGCATATTCATGAGTTAGAATGGGCCAAAGTCCAGACCTAAATCCAATTGAGAATCTGTTGCAAGACTTGAAAAATTGCTGATCACAGATGCTCTCCATCCAATCTGACAGAGCTTGAGCTATTTTGCAAAGACAAATGGGCAAAAATGTCACTCTCTAGATGTGCAAAGCTGGTAGAGACATACCCAAAAAGACATCCCCAGAAAGGTGGTTCTAAAAAGTATTGACTCAGGGGGAATACAAAAGCACGCCACACTTGTCACATTTATTTGTCAAACATTTTGAAAACCATTTAAAATTTTCCTTCCACTTCACAATTACTTGCCACTTTGTGTTGGTCTATCACATAAAATCACAATAAAATACATTTAAGTTTTTTTGGTTGTAACATGACAAAATGTGGAAAATTTCAAACGGGTTTGAATACTGAAAAAGTATTGAAAAAAGGCACTGTATTTGAATTTTCTTGTTACTGGAGTTGAAAATTAATGTTGATTTGAACATTCTGAAAACAAAGAAATTCTACTGAAAATCTATTAGTATATGGCCTGCTTTGTATAGTGGGTTCCTCTGACCAAGGGGTCTCTGGCTGGAATGACCTTCAACAAAATACAGACCAGAGAAAATAATTTATCTATTGGTCTCACTGTCTCCTTGTTCAATCACCAGCCAATCACTGCCATTTTAATTGTTTTAAGTTACAAAAGAAAAGTTTGCCAAGTTTTCTTTTTTCCAGCACCAGGCTTTCAAGGAGCAGAAACATTTGTCGAGCAGCTACAAAAGTTTGATGCTGCGTTGTGAAGCAGAAACTTTTCTTCTGTTTTGAAAGGCAGGTCAGGGAAAAAATTCCAGGGCTCTGAGCATTTTATCCTCACGTTCCCAGCACCTTCCAACATTGACAGCCTGGGTTATGGCCGTGCTTTGTTGTCAGCACATCACCAAGGCAGCTGTGTTTACCTTGTTTGCCTCTGTAAGCAACAAGGAGCTGTTTATGACACATCATACAGGCGATCTGTGTAATGTCTCGCTTCTGTTTAGCCACAGATATGTTCTTCATTTGTCTGCCCCTTCTGGCGCTGGCCAAATTAGATTTTGGAAAGCATGTCAACAAGATGCCAATGTGCCATCCTGAGCCTATGCAGAGGTGCTTTAGAAGAAAACAAATAGCAACATACATGAAGAAAGTAGCTTAACCATGTGTAACCTAGATCAAGGTCAGGTACAATTGTTCCTAACGATGAGATGAATCACAAGACTCTCAGAAGCTCAAGTTTTATGCAGCTATTTCTTCTCCTCTCTATGAATTTTGTCATAGTAATAAAAAGTAATGAAGGCTGTAAGAAAGGGTTATAGCCTGCCAAGGCCACGTTCACAATTTGGAATCCCAAGCAGAATCACCGCAGTTCTGAATTGCGTAGCAATCACTGCAATATGCGCAACGCGGTTTGGATGCCGTCAACCTTCAATGACACCCCAAACGTGATGCGATTGTGCTGCAATTATTGCACAGCAATTGCAGCAAACCGTCTTTAAAAAACGTCTGAAGCTTGTTGACTGAAAGAGCAGGAGCTTCTTTTTGGGCAACAAATAGGACAGCCTATTCAAATGAATGGACTGGCCCTATGCGACCCACAGAATCGAGTGAGAATCCAGCTGTTCCCGCTATGCGATTCGTGAACAGGGCTTTAAAAACACAGCTATAAGCCAGATGAAGGAAACAGAGGCCATACTATAATCAATCATGTGTTTCTTAAGCCCAAAAAGGAAAATATAGAGTATTTTCAGTGAGAATTACAGTGGTTTTCTCAAAGCTGAACTCCAGGCAAACAGCTAAACACAAATGTGAAATACATAGAAACGAAGCAGCTTTACCTTTCAAAGGATTTGTATTTCTGTCCATACAGTCCTGAGATTTACACAGCTCTGCTGCTCAGCACAGTCCTACCTGGAAAGGAAGGGGACCTGATCTTTCTCTGT
Source organism: Staurois parvus (assembly GCF_062004578.1). Classification (NCBI taxonomy): domain Eukaryota; kingdom Metazoa; phylum Chordata; class Amphibia; order Anura; family Ranidae; genus Staurois; species Staurois parvus. The sequence goes on along the minus strand of NW_028318148.1, from coordinate 21,397 downwards.
TACAGGTTCACTCTCATTTACTGGTCTCTCACTGTCTGTGTCAAGACCGTGAAAGGAAAAGCAACTTATAAGATCATCACTCTGCTCTCTCATCCTATCAGCATGCTCATTTCACTACAACACACAATTTGCTCTTTGTGTTGCTTTTCCCTCCCCCAGTCTGATCTCTGCTGTACATGAATTGCAATGGGGTTAATACCAAATGAAATTCATGTACACTGCCTGTTTTTCCAAAAAATAAATGTAAAGCCCAAGTCCATGTTTCCTGTCACTTTAAGTATTTTATTTGGGCCAAGGTGCATAATGTGCAGGCAGCTGGATCCTATAGAATTCCTGTATGCAGGGATGCCCCGTCCTCTTCCTGCTGCTGAATTTCTGGCACTCTCATAGCTCACGTTACAAGTCTTCTGTGAAGCTGCAGTGAGCAAGCTCCTGATGGGGACCAATCATCCTACTCCTTTGTCCTTCATTGGAAAAGTTGTTTCATAGTGTATCCTGCAGGTAACATGATCTCTGAATAGGGGAGACACTCCTGTGCCTCTTCAGGATCTCCCCTATACACAGAATGTGTTACTTGCAGTCTACGGTATAAAACAACTTTTCCCAATGGATGAAAAGAGGGAGGAGGAAAATGAGGCTGTTCACTGCAGAGGATGGGCCATTAACCACCGCAGTGCCAGAAGTTTAGCAGCAGGAAGAGGACAGGGCATCTGTGCACAGAAGATTTCTACAGAATCCAGCTGTCTGTACAATGTGGGACATACTCCATTGCAGGTAAGTTAGGTCACTAAAACATTAGCAAAGTTGTTTTTTTTTGGCTAAACTTCAGCTTTAACAGCTGTTAAAATGCATTGTAAGCGTGGAGTCAGACGAGATAAAAACGCAACCACTGAGCAGCGCTGCAAACAGTAGATCCTGTGTTTGTAGCATGCAAATATTGCTTACTTTTCCACATGACTGTATATGATGCAATTTATCAAAAGCAATAAAAACAGCATTTTTGGTTTGAACTCCACCCACCTTCCCCCCCACACTCACAATACAGCTTTATTATCGGTTGACCCAGCCAATGGATCCTTTTTTTTTCACTTCCTGTACAGTTGGGCTCAAAAGTTTGCATACCCTGGCAGAAATCGTGAAATTTTGGAATTGATATTGAAAATATGACTGATCATGCCAAAAAGAAATACCTGTCTTATTTAAGGATAGTGATCATATGAAGCCATTTATCATCATATACACTCACCGGCCACTTTATTAAGTATACCTTGCTAGTGCCAAGAAAATATTCCCCACACCATTACACCACCACCAGCCTCAACCGTTGATACAAGGCAGGATGGATCCATGCTTTCATGTTCTTTACGCCAAATTCTGACTCTACCATCTGAATGTCGTAGCAACCAGTCTGCCCATTCTCTTCTGACATCAACAAGGCATTTTCACCCACACAATTGCCCGTCACTGGATATTTTCTCTTTTTCAGACCATTCTTTGTAAACCGTAGAGATGTTTTTGAGATACAGTTTTTGAAATACTCAGACCAGCTCATCTGGCATCAACAACCATGCCATGTTCAAAGTAACTTAAATCCCCTTTCTTCCCCATTTTGATGCTCAGTTTGAACTTCAGCAAGTTGTCTTCACCATTTCTACATGCCTAAATGCACTAGTTGCTGCTACATGATTAGTTGATTAGCAATTTGTGTTACCAAGCAATTGAACAGGTGTACCTAATAGAGTGGCAGGTGAGTGTAGTAGTCTGGCTCCTTTTTAAATCATAATTATAACAGAAATCACCCAAATTGCCCTGATCAAAAGTTTACATACCCTGGAATGTTTGGCCTTAGTACAGTCACACAAGGTGAAGAACACAAATTAAAAAGGCAATTAAAAGGTTAAAGTGATTCTAAAGGCTTAAATTAAAAAAAAAACATGTCTATACTTACTTCCAAGGCCAATCACAGCGCCCTTTTACCACGTGATCAGCTGTGTCCAATGACACAGATCACTGGGTAAATACAGTTGCCGGTTATCGGCTGCACTTTCCTCAAGCTGTCACAGCATGAGGAAAGTAATGCCAATAACTGGCAATTGTCAGAGGACGGATCAGCACTGATCATCAGGGCACTGATAAGTACCCAGCAGTGCCGTCCACCAGTGCAAAGCAGTGCCAGCCACCAATGCCCATCAGTGCTGCCGCCAGTCAGTGCCACCCATCAGTGCCCCCTATCTGTGCCACCTCATCAGTGCCCATCAATGCTGCCTATCAGTGTAGCCTCATCAACGCACATCAGTGAAGGAGAAAAATTACCTGTTTGCAAAATGTTATAGTAGAAACAAAGAAAAACTTTTTTTTTTCCAAATTTTTTTTTTGCATTTTTTTTGTTTATAGTGCAAAAAATAAAAACACCCAGCGCGATTAAAATACCACCAAAAGAAAACTCTATTTGCGTGAAAAAAAAAAGGATAAAAATGTCATATGGGTACAGTGTTGCATGACCACGCAATTGTCATTCAAAGCAAAACAGCGCAGAAAGCTGATAATTGGCCTGGGCATGAAGGAGGTATAAGTGCCCTGTAGGGAAGTGGTTAATATCATTGAGCTACTCTGGGGAGATCTCAATTGTGCGGATCATGTAAGACGACCAAAGACTTTTCATAACTCGGAGGCATTTTGCCAAGACGAATGGGCAGCTATACAACCTGCTAGAATTCAGGGTCTCAGACAACTATTACAAAAGACTACATGCTGTCATTGCTAAAGGGGGCAATACACAGTATTAAGAACTAAGGGTACGCAGACTTTTGAACAGGGGTCATTTCATTTGTTTACTTGTCGCCATGTTTTGTTTTGTTTTTTTATGATCGTGCCATTCTGTTATGGCAGTTGAATATGAATCCCATACGAAAAAGAAGGAAATGTGTTTTGCCTGCTCACTCATGTTTTCTTTAAAAATGGTACATACTGTATGTTACCAATTCTCCGAGGTATGCAAACTTTTGAGCACAACTGTATCAGGTCAAGCTGCCCAGCAACAAAAAAGCAGTTACAGGGTTGGGAAAAAAAACATTACATACAGTATAGTTTAAAGCGGAACTAAACTCTCAAAAATACTCACCTCCTCCTTCCAGTGATACGGCAGTTACATCCCTCGTTGGCCGCTGTCATCTTCTCCCCAGCTACTTCCAGGTGCCAAGTTTTCGGTCAGTTGATTGGCCCATCGTGGAATGACACCATCCCGTACATGAGTAAAGGTGTCAATCATTTCAGCACAGCTGGAGTGTGCCAGGAATACACACTGAGCTGCACATACACAGCTAAGCATGCATTAAATAGAAGACTGCAAGCAGGCAGGTGTTAGTTACTGCAGAAGATATTGCAAGTCTCTTCTGCAATAAAGTACTGGATGCTCACAGTTTAATTGTTATGTTCAGCTCCTCTTTAAAGTCTGTTTAAAACTAAGGAGACCATTTATGAATGTTTTCATACAACAAAATGAATACAACTTTCACACAGGATTTACACATTTTTACAATTAACCCGAATTATAAAAATGTGTAAATCTTGGAAGGAAAGTTGTGTGATTCCTGTAATGAAACCTTTACGAATAGACTCCCAAATCCAAAGAATACCCTTTCTACAGGGTGACAACACTGTTGTGCAAGAGTTCCACCTTAAGTTCATCCACGCAAGTCTGCACAACCCAGGAATAAAGCCATATACACAATAAGTGCGCAACAAAAGGTATTACAGTTCTTTGACAGAATTGTAAGCCAGTCAAATACCTGGCTAACATTACCGTTCATAAATGGAAACGTAGATAGGAGATTCTTACCTATATGCCAAAATCAGAAAAAGGTGCAGCGCTAAAGACCAATAATAAATCAGTAAAATCAATAAAATGTGGTTTTATATATATATATATATATATATATATATATATATATATCTGTATAAATGCACAATCTACATATGAGTGATGTATAAAGTGACAAAGTGCAAATGCGAATAAATAGATAAAAATTCTACGTCAAAGTACTGATAAAGTGACAATGGTGAGCACTAGATAGTGCTAAATGTCTATCAGGATATATAATCATAGGAAAGTTCATAAAATTGCTAATCGTGAAGATAAATCAAATGATCTCAGGTAAGTGCTCCGTATACTCAATAGTCATCCAGGTGAGGTGCCGTGAATATGTTAAGATTACGCACTCACCAGATGCGTAATCATAATATGTATTTGTATATATGGTGTTGTCTGCCGGAGGTCCCTTTAAGGAAATGAGCAGCCTGGTCTGGTCAGATATATCCCCTTCCCCTGGGTAATCTGTAGTGCTACAAGCCGTCCTCCAGAATGGGCTCTGTATTAACATCTCCTGCCGCTGCCTCTGTCCAGGGAGGTCTGTCCAGCCAGGCTGGTTATATTGTTTTACTTACCTATATGCCGACACAGTTCTTTGGCTGTCCTACAATCAAAGAAAAGATGGCTCTGACCTTTGCTACTAACTGGTAGAATAATGATCACAGATTCAAGCTTTCCAATCAGGGATGTATAGTATGACAGGAGGTGTTACACCTAGCAAGTCACAGTATCAAAAAAGATTAAAGTAGAGTTACTAAGTTCTCTAACAATCTAATGGCTAATATTGCTCATCATGTGGCTGTGTCTTCTCTAACCTGTACTATGCGGTCAGCAAAGGCACCTATCAACAGCAAAGTATTTCCATTTCCTACCATAAATTCAGGTGACATGCTGCAGACACATATATTTCAGTTAAGAGATCATATACAAAAGCAAAAAAAAAAAAAAACTTAAAACAGTTCTTTTAACAAATTAATACATCATTTACCATCTGGAGTAGTGCACCCCTGCTATTTAAAAGTTATATGTTCTTTTTAAATCTATTTTTTTTTTGTTATTTATTGCATTTGGGACCATTGGAGGATAGGCAGGCTGAGTTCCCAGCACAGCCAGAAAACTGACCACACTTTGTGAGCACATGTGCTCTCATCCCTAACGTGGTCAGTTTGAAATAGGAAAGCAGGGGGACTGGCAGGATCACCAGATATTTCACACAAAGGAAGCAATGCAAAGAGAACAGGATAATTTTTAACACAATACATGGTACAGCAGGCACATATCAAGAATATGAAATGTTGGCATAACATACTCTTTAATTCCTCTCATTGATCTGCATTCTCTAATACTGTCTACCGACACTCTTCCATACATAGAATTAACTTTCCACACTGCGAGGTCAAAGATGAAATGAGGAGAATTGCATAAGCTTGAAAAAACTGTTCACCAAAGTTATGGAAGTCAATAATGTTGCGTAATCCCAGCTGGAGAGGATTAATTTTGATGTAGCTGACAGCTATAGTAAAAAGACTGATGGTCAGAGGATGATGCAAACAAGTGGAAGTGTGGTGAGCAAGCAGTTAATAGGATTACAATTCTGCTACAAGTGATTATTAAAGGGCATTAGAAAGTCTGACAATGCATTCTGACGGGTGGGGTGAAATTCTGACTCTCTCAATACAGAGATTTGGAAAGGAAACCGATATAATGTCACAAAGTGCACAATGCAAAGTAGTCACCACTGTCATTTTTTAAATTTACATACAACTTCAGCCAAAATGTGAACCTAAACAGACTTTAAGGTCTCCGCTCCAGCATCCCCATTCGGTATATTCCACTGAGGATGCAGATCAGGCTAGGAGTCCACCCTGACACCATGAAATCTGCAGAACAAGGAGAAAAATAAAATCTCAACTACTGCACACCATACAAGCCCAACATGTAGGAGTTCAGTCACTCACCACGAGTGCCATATAGAGAATGTTTTACATTTTCTGAATGAATGCAAAATATTCCGTGATAGAATGAGGTGGAGAGGCTGGACGTTGACATCACACTCTCCATCACATCCAATCAAGAGGATGTTTGGGTAGCTTGACAGCTGCTGGTGTTGGCTGTCAGAATAGGGAGCTAGCTTTCTCTTGTTCAGGATGTGAGGCTGAATGAGAGAAATCTTATAGTGTATGGCCAGCTTTAGAGAGGTTATTTTCCATTCCTTGGAAATACACTTCAAGTGAAACTTTTGCTGAGAGAAATATGGAGGCTGCCATTATTATGCCCTCTTGTGAACAGGTTAGTTATCTACCAAATATTCCATTCCTTTAACTTCAAGGCTTCCCAAGTCCCTAACTCCATATACAATTAATATAGAGTGCTGACCTGAAACATTTCTAAAGTACATTTTTTTTGTTTAAATAAACATGTTATACTCACCTGCTCTGTAGAATGGTATTGCACAGAGCATCCCTGATCCTCTTTTGGCCTCCCTCGCTGGCGTTTTTGGCTCCTCTTCTTCTGTCTGCCTCCACATCAAGCAGCTTCCTATTGGGGCAGACGTGTGTTCGATCCCGAGCCAGGCTGTGTATGTCTATTGACTCACACAGTGTGGCTTAGCCCTGCCCTCTGCTCATAGGATTTTATTGACAGCAGCATAAGCCAATGTCTCCCACTGTTTCCTCAGTTCCTGTGAATAGAGGGAGGGGGAGAGAAGAGATGTAGCTGGGCACAGCACTACATTAATTGAGGACTGTATTTAGGGAGGTGGGGGAGCAAAGCAAGCTGAGCATGAGTGCCAAACAACTAGAATTTTCAGGAGATCAGTAGCAATGGTAGCCTCCATATTTCTCTCAGAACAGAAAGTGTAGCTTTGGGAAGCGCCTCTCTCCACCTTCCTGCCATGCTGTCTCTTTACATTAAAATAGATGTAAACTCTACCTGAATTAGATTTAGATTGCCAAAGCAATGTGTATCATAAACAAATGCCATTGTTTAAAAGCCATCTAAAGTCACAGCAAACTCATGAGCACTGTGCAGCCCTCTTTTGGAGGGGGGTTATGAGAAATTCCCCTTCCCAAACAGGATATGGCACTAATCCTGTAGGTAAATAAGAAAACCAGAACCTCCGCTATGTAGAAGAGAGGGTTTGATAATAAAGTTGGCAGTGCCTCCATCCAGGACAGGGTCTCTGTAAACAGAGGGGATTCCTGTCCTGGGAAATTAATCAGTAATCTAATCAAATTAATTGGGAGCAGAGGATCTACTGCATCCTGTATTATACCAATAACCAGAAGTATATAGGTACACACCAGTATGATAATAATACAAGCTTTATATAAGAAAGATTAAATATAGTACATACATCCAATGTACAAACAGATATCAGCAAACGGCCTGATAGAAGTCCTGGTGAAATTATGCACATATATTCGAGTGTATGTCGTTATTAATAACTGCTCATATTACAATAGGCTGGGTGGGAGCTTGTTCTGGGTGGCCGTCATATGACGTCCTCCCAAGAACGCGCCTCGTGTAACCCACGGGCCACGCTGCAGCACGATCTGTCACCCGCTGTGTCAGATCAGTGCACCACGCTGCTGCCGGTACCATGTGATCACTGTGACCACAGCAGATCACATTTGTACACAATGGATGGCTTCCATTCATTGTGTACTACTGTGTTGCTCGCTGTAATTGATCACAGCAATCACATGGTACAGACAGGGTCAATCACAGCCCATCTGTACCATTTGATTAGCTGTGGCCAATCACATCTAATCACAACAATACACACTGAATGAATAGATTCATTCACAACAAAATAGTTGCTTAAAACAGTGACTATCATTGTTATAAGTGATCGCAGCGTGTAAAAAAAAAAAAAAAAGAAAACCTGAATCACCTCCCCAGAGTATTACAGTGTTACTATGTTAACACTGTACTATCCTGGACACCGTATGTAAAAAAAAAAAAAAAAAAAAAAACTTTTTACATACTGTCACCAGTCAGTGTTCCTGATCACTGCCATATCAGTTATAAAAAGTGACTACGAACTGCATTGCCACGCCAATTATGAAAGATGACTCTTAACTGCACTGATAACTGTGTACAAAAGAAGAACAATTGTGAAAAAAAACCCAAATGTTTTAAATTTCATTTTCCAATAAATTGTGATAAAAAAATTAGAACTTTGAAAACCTTGCCCTGCCTCTTATGAAATACCTTGTATTGTTTACTTTCTAAAAAGGAGTCATTTGGGGAATATTTGTACTGTCCTCGCATTTTTAAGCCTCAAAAAATGAGATCCATCTGTACATCAAGATTTTCAAATATATATCCCAAAGGTTGTAGACTCTGACTTTTCTACAGACAAAATAAGATGCACTGATTTGGGTGATTTTTTTTAACCAAAGAAATGTACCCGAATACTAAATTTATGAAGAAAGATTATTTGTTTGCAAAATATTATAACAGAAAAAGAAAAATATTTTTTTTCAAAAATGTTAGTGTTTTTTGTTTGTTTATTTAGCAAGAAATAAAAAACCCAGTGATGATCAAATACCAAAAAAAGAAAGCTCTATTTATGTAAACAAAATGATAAAAATTTCATTTGGGTACAGTGTTGCATGACTGAGTAATTGTCAAAGTGTCCGAGCACTGAAAGCTGCAAAATTGGCCTGGGCAGGAAGGGGGTAAAAGCGTCCGGTATTGAAATGGATCCTCCAACAGAACCTCTAACTACCAGAAGTGGCTGTTGGATGCCTCTAGCCTATAATGGTTTTTGAGCTCCAAGCTAAAACTAGCTATAGGATTCCAGAACAGAAGGGTCAGAATGAACTAAAATAATAAGAGCTGCATAAAAACATTATAGCAATAAACAGGATCACCTACTAATATACAGCAAGGTGACCACTACACATGCGAGCGCACACACACAGCACTACCCCCTTAGGAGTTGCTAGAAGATTTTAGTCCCCCTATAGTCCAGCACAGCCAGACAACATGCATCTTCACACAGGCTTGCATCCAGAGTCAGAAATCAGTCCTAGAGCTTTGGTTTTTGTTGTTTATTGAGGGGATTTGAACTGGGATAGGGTTAGGGGTGTACAGGATGCCCTAGAGCACTGATGAACTGAGGACAACTTCCTGGAACTATTTGCAAGCCTTCTCTGCAGCATAGTCTTTGTTGCAGAGCTAGCCAGCATCTCTTTAACCTCCCTGGCGGTATTCCTGAGTGTAGCTCGGGGTAAAGTTTCAGTACCACAAGCAGTAATCCTGAGCTACACTCGGGAATACCATGCGGCGCTGCTCCGGGATCTCTTCTGCACTTACCTTGTCCTTCGCTCCCGCGATGTTCCTCCTGCAATGTCCCCGGCAATGTTCTCTGGCCGATGCCGGCATCTGTCTTCTGGGTTCCGTTCCCTGCGACGTCAGGACGTACGGGGACGTAACGGTGAGAAATTTAAAAATGTGACATCACTAAATACACTAAAATCACATAGTAAAACATTACTGTATCAAAGCATTTCACATACATTTTGTCCCTAGTGCTTTGTCCTGGGCCCTGCCTGCATTTTTACTGTTCTTTCTGCCTGGAAACTGAGAAACGTCCATGGCGTCCAAAAAGCGTCCCTTTAGGTCAAAAGCGGTTTTAGACCAGCTAGAAAATGCGATAGTAAATTAGAACTACTTGCAGAATTGAGTGATGATTCGTAGGGAAATTTGGCATCAGACACTGAAAGCGATTTTGCGACTTTGCTCAGTGATGTGCAAACTTGGCGCTATATTTCAAATTTCAGTGTTTTTGGTTTGATTATATTATTGAATTAAATGTATTATTATTATATTATTTTTTATGATTATTTATTAAATTATAATTTATGATTTCGTGTTTCAAATTTTAACATACCCGGGATGTTTACTAGACTCTTGTTTCCTAAAAGTTATTCCTAAAAATTACAAGCCTACAATAAAAAAAAAAACATATTTCCATGCAAAAAAATGTACCGCTTTGAGCACAAAAATACTGAGATAATCAGACCGCTAGGGATGTTAAGTGTACCACCCCAGACCCTAGATCAGCGGTTCTCAACCTGGGGGTCGCGACCCCTTTGGGGGTCGAACGACACTTTCCCAGGGGTCGCCTAAGACCATCGGAAAACACATATTTCCGATGGCCTTAGGAACTGAGACACCGCTCCTTGATCCGTCTGCAGGTGTGGGCGGGATGACATGCCGTTCCTGTCATCTGGACACACCCCCGGGATCAATCCTTCCTCGTCGGTGATTGGCCGCCGGAACTGTAGCTCAAGAGAGGTACACAGGCGGCCAATCACCGGCGAGGAGGTGGAGCTTGGAAAGGAGGAGCCGAGCGGCACCGCGAAGCACGAGCGAGTGAAGAGGAGGAAAGCGGCCGGAGAAGGAAGCCATCTGACCGGTAAGTGTTTGTACCATGGGAGAGGGAGGGAGCGAGCGAGCCCAGGCTGGAGCAGGGGTCAGCAAGGTAAGTATCATTGGTGTCAGTGGGAGGAATAGTGCCCAATCATTGGTGTCACTATTACCAATGATGGGGCACTATTCCTCCCCCCACTGACACCAATGATGGGGCACTATTCCTCCCACTGACACCAACGATGGGGCACTATTCCTCCCACTGACACCAACGATGGGGCACTATTCCTCCCACTGACACCAACAATGGGGCACTATTCCTCCCACTGACACCAATGTTGGGGCACTATTCCTCCCCCTGATGCCAACGATGGGGCACTATTCCTCCCACTGACACCAATGATGGGGGCACTATTCCTCCCACTGATACCAATGATGGGGCACTATTCCTCCCACTGATACCAATGATGGGGCACTATTCCTCCCACTGACACCAATGATGGGGCACTATTCCTCCCACTGACACCAATAATGGGGCCGTTTTCCCCCCACTGACACCAATGATGGGGCACTATTCCTCCCACTGACACCAGTGATGGGGCACTATTCCTCCCACTGACACCAATGATGGGGCACTTTTCCTCCCACTGACACCAGTGATGGGACACTATTCCTCCCACTGACACCAGTGATGGGGCACTATTCCTCCCACTGACACCAATGATGGGGCACTATTCCCCCCACTGACACCAATGATGGGGCACTATTCCCCCCACTGACACCAATGATGGGGCACTATTCCCCCCACTGACACCAATGATGGGGCACTATTCCCCCCACTGACACCTATGATGGGGCACTATTCCTCCCATTGACACCAACGATGGGGCACTATTCCTCCCCCCACTGACACCAACGATGGGGCACTATTCCTCCCACTGACACCAACGATGGGGCACTATTCCTCCCACTGACACCAACGATGGGGCACTATTCCTCCCACTGACACCAATGATGGGGGCACTATTCCTACCACTGACACCAATGATGGGGCACTATTCCCCCCACTGACACCAATGATGGGGTACTATTCCCCCCACTGACACCAATGATGGGGCACTATTCCCCCCACTGATACCAATGATGGGGCACTATTCCCCCCACTGACACCAATGATGGGGCACTATTCCCCCCACTGACACCAATGATGGGGCACTATTCCTCCCCCCACTGACACCAATGATGGGGCACTATTCCTCCCCCCACTGACACCAATGATGGGGCACTATTCCTCCCCCCACTGACACCAATGATGGGGCACTATTCCTCCCCCCACTGACACCAATGATGGGGCACTATTCCTCCCACTGACACCAATGATGGGGCACTATTCCTACCACTGGCACCAATGATGGGGCACTATTCCTACCACTGGCACCAATGATGGGGGCACTATTCCCCCCACTGACACCAATGATGGGGCACTATTCCCCCCACTGACACCAATGATGGGGTACTATTCCCCCCACTGACACCAATGATGGGGCACTATTCCCCCCACTGACACCAATGATGGGGCACTATTCCCCCCACTGACACCAATGATGGGGCACTATTCCCCCCACTGACACCAATGATGGGGCACTATTCCCCCCACTGACACCAATGATGGGGCACTATTCCCCCCACTGACACCAATGATGGGGCACTATTCCCCCCACTGACACCAATGATGGGGCACTATTCCCCCCACTGACACCAATGATGGGGCACTATTCCCCCCACTGACACCTATGATGGGGCACTATTCCTCCCATTGACACCAACGATGGGGCACTATTCCTCCCCCCACTGACACCAACGATGGGGCACTATTCCTCCCCCCACTGACACCAATGATGGGGCACTATTCCTCCCCCCACTGACACCAATGATGGGGCACTATTCCTCCCCCCACTGACACCAATGATGGGGCACTATTCCTCCCCCCACTGACACCAATGATGGGGCACTATTCCTCCCACTGACACCAATGATGGGGCACTATTCCTACCACTGGCACCAATGATGGGGCACTATTCCTACCACTGGCACCAATGATGGGGCACTATTCCTCCCATTGACATCAGTGACGGGACACTATTCCTCCCACTGACACCAATGACGTGGCACTATTCCTCCCACTGACACCAATGATGGGGTACTATTCCTCCCACTGACACCAATGATGGGGCACTATTCCCCCCACTGACACCTATGATGGGGCACTATTCCTACCACTGACACCAATGATGGGGCACTATTCCTACCACTGACACCAATGATGGGGCACTATTCCTACCACTGATACCAATGATGGGGCACTATTCCTCCCATTGACATCAGTGATGGGGCACTATTCCTCCCACTGACACCAATGATGGGGTACTATTCCTCCCACTGACACCAATGATGGGGCACTATTCCCCCCACTGACACCTATGATGGGGCACTATTCCTACCACTGACACCAATGATGGGGCACTATTCCTACCACTGACACCAATGATGGGGCACTATTCCTACCACTGATACCAATGATGGGGCACTATTCCTCCAATTGACATCAGTGATGGGGCACTATTCCTCCCACTGACACCAATGATGAGGCACTATTCCTCCAAACTGTTTTACCTCTTTGTTCTGAGAGACAGTCAGCCTTACATGGCAGTCCCCTCATCAAGTATCGCCACTGAAACTACAGCCGAAAAATCACACAAAGCACTATAAACATTGTTGTCTGTAGCAACCAGTTTAAAAGATAAAACATGACTGGTTGCTACGGGCAACACTACAGCCAGGCTTCAAGCTGTGGAAAGGCCACAAGGCCTAGGCTGGGCAAATTTCCCAAAGAGGCTGCCCTCATCAACATCCTTCCTTGTAATAGCTTACAACAGTGATCTACAAACTGCAGCCCTTTGCTTGCCTTTACAGGACCCTTAGGGCCCTTCCTCCACTGACACCAATAATAGGGTACTATTCCTTCTACTGACACCAACAATAGGGTACTATTCCTTCTACTGACACCAATGATGGGGTACTATTCCTCACACTGACACCAATGATGGGGTACTATTCCTTCTACTGACACCAATGATGGGGCACTATTCCTCCCACTGATATTAATGATGGGGCACTAATCCTCCCACTGACACCAATGACGGGGCACTATTCCTCCCTCTGATACCAATGATGGGGCACTATTCCTCCCACTGATACCAATGATGGGGCACTATTCCGCCCACTGATACCAATGATGGGGCACCATTCCTCCCACTGACACCAATGATGGGGCACTATTCCTCCCACTGACACCAATGATGGGGCACTATTCCTTCTACTGATACCAATGATGGGGCACTATTCCCCCCACTGACACCAATGATGGGGCACTTTTCCTCCCACTGACACCAGTGATGGGACACTATTCCTCCCACTGACACCAGTGATGGGGCACTATTCCTCCCACTGACACCAATGATGGGGCACTATTCCCCCCACTGACACCAATGATGGGGCACTATTCCCCCCACTGACACCAATGATGGGGCACTATTCCCCCCACTGACACCAATGATGGGGCACTATTCCCCCCACTGACACCTATGATGGGGCACTATTCCTCCCATTGACACCAACGATGGGGCACTATTCCTCCCCCCACTGACACCAACGATGGGGCACTATTCCTCCCACTGACACCAACGATGGGGCACTATTCCTCCCACTGACACCAACGATGGGGCACTATTCCTCCCACTGACACCAATGATGGGGGCACTATTCCTACCACTGACACCAATGATGGGGCACTATTCCCCCCACTGACACCAATGATGGGGCACTATTCCCCCCACTGACACCAATGATGGGGCACTATTCCCCCCACTGATACCAATGATGGGGCACTATTCCCCCCACTGACACCAATGATGGGGCACTATTCCCCCCACTGACACCAATGATGGGGCACTATTCCTCCCCCCACTGACACCAATGATGGGGCACTATTCCTCCCCCCACTGACACCAATGATGGGGCACTATTCCTCCCCCCACTGACACCAATGATGGGGCACTATTCCTCCCCCCACTGACACCAATGATGGGGCACTATTCCTCCCACTGACACCAATGATGGGGCACTATTCCTACCACTGGCACCAATGATGGGGCACTATTCCTACCACTGGCACCAATGATGGGGGCACTATTCCCCCCACTGACACCAATGATGGGGCACTATTCCCCCCACTGACACCAATGATGGGGTACTATTCCCCCCACTGACACCAATGATGGGGCACTATTCCCCCCACTGACACCAATGATGGGGCACTATTCCCCCCACTGACACCAATGATGGGGCACTATTCCCCCCACTGACACCAATGATGGGGCACTATTCCCCCCACTGACACCAATGATGGGGCACTATTCCCCCCACTGACACCAATGATGGGGCACTATTCCCCCCACTGGCACCAATGATGGGGCACTATTCCTACCACTGGCACCAATGATGGGGCACTATTCCTCCCATTGACATCAGTGACGGGACACTATTCCTCCCACTGACACCAATGACGTGGCACTATTCCTCCCACTGACACCAATGATGGGGTACTATTCCTCCCACTGACAGCAATGATGGGGCACTATTCCCCCCACTGACAGCAATGATGGGGCACTATTCCTACCACTGACACCAATGATGGGGCACTATTCCTACCACTGACACCAATGATGGGGCACTATTCCTACCACTGATACCAATGATGGGGCACTATTCCTCCCATTGACATCAGTGATGGGGCACTATTCCTCCCACTGACACCAATGATGGGGTACTATTCCTCCCACTGACACCAATGATGGGGCACTATTCCCCCCACTGACACCTATGATGGGGCACTATTCCTACCACTGACACCAATGATGGGGCACTATTCCTACCACTGACACCAATGATGGGGCACTATTCCTACCACTGATACCAATGATGGGGCACTATTCCTCCAATTGACATCAGTGATGGGGCACTATTCCTCCCACTGACACCAATGATGAGGCACTATTCCTCCACACTGTTTTACCTCTTTGTTCTGAGAGACAGTCAGCCTTACATGGCAGTCCCCTCATCAAGTATCGCCACTGAAACTACAGCCGAAAAATCACACAAAGCACTATAAACATTGTTGTCTGTAGCAACCAGTTTAAAAGATAAAACATGACTGGTTGCTACGGGCAACACTACAGCCAGGCTTCAAGCTGTGGAAAGGCCACAAGGCCTAGGCTGGGCAAATTTCCCAAAGAGGCTGCCCTCATCAACATCCTTCCTTGTAATAGCTTACAACAGTGATCTACAAACTGCAGCCCTTTGCTTGCCTTTACAGGACCCTTAGGGCCCTTCCTCCACTGACACCAATAATAGGGTACTATTCCTTCTACTGACACCAACAATAGGGTACTATTCCTTCTACTGACACCAATGATGGGGTACTATTCCTCACACTGACACCAATGATGGGGTACTATTCCTTCTACTGACACCAATGATGGGGCACTATTCCTCCCACTGATATTAATGATGGGGCACTAATCCTCCCACTGACACCAATGACGGGGCACTATTCCTCCCTCTGATACCAATGATGGGGCACTATTCCTCCCACTGATACCAATGATGGGGCACTATTCCGCCCACTGATACCAATGATGGGGCACCATTCCTCCCACTGACACCAATGATGGGGCACTATTCCTCCCACTGACACCAATGATGGGGCACTATTCCTTCTACTGATACCAATGATGGGGCACTATTCCCCCCACTGACACCAATGATGGGGCACTATTCCTCCCACTGACACCAATGACGTGGCACTATTCCTCCCACTGACACCAGTGACGTGGCACTACTCCTCCCACTGCAAAATTACAGTTATGAAGTAGCAACAAAAATAATTTTATGGTTGGGGGTCACCACAACATGAGGAACTGTATTAAGGGGTCGCGGCATTAGAAAGGTTGAGAACCACTGCCCTAGATGAACTTCTCCTCTTCACCCAGCAATCTGGAGTTGTCCCTGAACAGGTGATCCGGTTCCTGTCACTTTAAGAGGTAAACAGTCACCGCCCAGAGATTGTAGGTGTACTCACTCAGATCCTCTCCTGTACCGCTTGTGTGTTGGTGGCTTCTACCAGACCTATCAGCTGGGCCACTCCTTCCTTGCCATACAGATGGTCATCTCTAAGGGGGTCAGTGAGCTCTGAGCTTTCCTCCTTTCCAGCTTCAGGCCTGCAGGTAGGCCGCATCCCACTGGGCCTCCTTGCAGTCTCCTTCCTTCAGCCTTACATCTTCCTCTCTATCTTCCACTCAAACTCTCCTTCCAACTCTCCACTCTCCTTTTCTGCAACTGAGCAGCCTCCAACACTTTAATGTGTACTGCCCCTTGCCAACCTCTTGTTGGGGATTGGTTAGGATCCCAAAAAAGTGCAACTAGCCACTCTTCAGATCCACCCACTACATCCAGGGCCCCCCTCAAAAAGCCACAGAGCAGGGGGGAAATTCCAGAGGGGCTGGCCTGGAGAACCTCTCAGCTCCTGACCACAATTTGAACTTCTGGCTATTATACCCAGGCTGCTACTCAGCCTTCCTAATTGACAATCAGGACTCTAGCTCCCTCTAGCTAAACTAGAAGGGTGCTACATATAAATACACACACACATTCATCCATCCAGAAGCTATGTGCAACAATAGTAAACTATAAAACACAAGAGTACTTGCCTATTAATCCCTTCTGGCCTGGAGTTAGCAGCAGCCTTTCTATCTTCACTTCCTCTTTCTGGGGTTTTCAACCCAACAACCCAGAGACAGGAAGTGCATACATAATATACAGTATCTGCAGCCCAGGCATTTACAAATACAGACAGTAGAGGGCAGCAGATCACAGTAAATCTGTTAGTGATACAAACAATATTTTTTTTCACAACTCAATAGAAGTTTACTTGAAAAATCTTTCATGTTGTGGGTTCTGCCTGTCTGCTGGCCATCTTTTTTCACAACTTCCTGGATTCCCCTAATGATTTGCCACTTCAGCACTACACAAATCTTTGGTTTACTTTCAATTTATAAGAATTGCATATCTCATGGTACTTTGCTGCCAGCAAGCAGTGATTAAAACAAATGTGGTGTGTTTCCTATACTAACTGTGCCTCCTGAAATTCCTCCTCTTTAGCACCTCTATTCACAAACAGGGCTTTTTTCAGTTGTAAGCCCCGCTTCCACCTTAGTCATCTAGCCTCCCAGGCTCATGGGCCAGGGTCTCCTTCTGCTGACACAGATGGTCCTGAGCTGGGAGCACGCAGTATTGCCTTTACAGTTTCCTGCCTGCAGCTACCTGGCTCCCCTTTACTTGGAAGGAGGGTGAAGGGATTGATGGGGGATAGAGAGCTCTGTACTTGGGGTGGAGTTTGTACTGTGGGAAGAACTCTTTTGTCTTTTGTAGAGGGAGCTATGCACTGAAGAGAACTGGGGGGGAGGTATGGAGCTCTGCACTGGGAGGGGGGGGTCATTTTTGATTGTGCACTAGCCTGTGTGACACTTTCCTGAGCCCTGTGCAACACCCACGCCTGAGCCCTGCACTCTGTGTGAAACATACATCTAAACCTTGTGCCCTATGTGAGTGCCTGCACTTATTCTCTGAGGAAAAAAAAAGCCCAGGGCATAGTGAATATGTGTCACGAAATTCAAGAAACTAAATGAGCTTGATTCTTCGAAAAGTACGTTTTCCTACAAATTAATAGGAGTTGGCTAGAACTAATTGAAAATCAATGTGGAAATTAATATTTTGATTTAAAGTTTTGACCATAGATACACTTGCTTTTATCTTCTCATATTCTTTGCGGTCACCTTAGCGCTGTTGATTTCCTGCAGCTCCTTCGCAGTCACTTCCTTCTTCTAGTCTAACAGTGAACTATGTCTGCATAATGTGTGTTGTAGTGGCCACTTGTAGTTTCCAGTAGACCTTATTACAGGGTGACGATGGAGAGGCACAACTGGGATACAGGTACAGAAATAGTGCAATGTCGCCCCAAAACAGGAAGTACCTGAACAAGGTCCTCAATGGCAGGATCACCAGTATTATTGTAATATTAGCCACTTGCCACCCCACCACAGTATATCTATTGCGGTAGATGCAGACACAGTCACATTTGTGTGTGTGTGTGTGTGTGTGTGTATGTATATAAATATACATTTTTTATATATATATATATATATATATATATATATATACACACACACACACACACATATACATACATACATATATACACATATACATATACACATACAGTGGGGCAAAAAAGTATTTAGTCAGCCACCAATTGTGCAAGTTCTCCCACTTAAAAAGATGAGAGAGGCCTGTAATTGGCATCATAGGTAGACCTCAACTATGAGAGACAAAATGAGAAAAAAAATCCAGACAATCACATTGGCTAATTTGGAAAGAATTTATTTGCAAATTATGGTGGAAAATAAGTATTTGGTCAATATCAAAAGTTCATCTCAATACTTCGTTATATATCCTTTGTTGGCAATGAC